>NW_023425476.1:0-20000 GCF_014108245.1 Pipistrellus kuhlii
GAGGAGGAGGAACAGAAAGGGAGGGGGAGCAGCTTGGACCAGGCCGTGTGCACAGCTCGGCTCTGCTCGGTGGCCGCTCTGTGGCTGGCTCCTCGGCGCCTCTGTTTTCTGTCTGAGTTCGGGGGAAGGAAGGGGTGCGGCCTTGAGGTTGGGCCTCAGGCGCTCCCACGTGGGGCAGCCGGTTGCCATGGCAGCAGCAGCTCCAGAGCCCCCTGGGGTGAAACCGGGGCGTCTCCCGCTGGAGCGACCGGTCAGAGGAGACTCCGCACAACTGCCTCCCCAGCAGCCGAGAGCCACGTGTGCGTGTGCGTGTGCGTGTGCGTGTGCGTGTGCGTGTGTGTGTGTGTGTGTGTTTTATCTCGATGAGCGTGCAGTTCAAAGAGAAGGGCGCCTGGCCCGAGGGGGATTCGCTTCGCTCTGGAAACTGTTCATTTATTTAAAAACACATGTATTTGTTGTTGATTTCAGCGAGGAAGGAAGAGGGAGAGAGACAGAGACGAGAGAGAGGTGAGGGGGGGAGAAACATCCATGATGAGAGAGAATCATGCATCGGCTGCCTCCTGCACCCCCCGTCCCCCACTGGGGATCGAGCCCATAACCCGGGCCTGTGCCCTTGACCGGAATCAAACCCGGGACCCTTCTGTCCACCGGCCGACGCTCTGTCCACTGAGCCAAGCCTGCTAGGGCGGGAAACGGTTCATTTTGAAAAGCCTTGGCCCGCGATGGTTTCCTGGAAGAAGAAAACCGAGCCAATCTTGTCTTTTATAACACGGACAAGCAGCCCTCGCGCTGGCCATGATGAATGCCATCATGAAACGTGGAGACGAGAGGCAACCAAGAGCCAAAAACGGTGTGGCTCAGTGGATAGAGCGTCGGCCTGCGGACTGAAAGGTCCCGGGTTCGATTCCGGTCAAGGGCATGGACCTTGGTTGGGGGCACATCCCCAGTGGGGGGTGTGCAGGAGGCAGCTGATCGATGACTTTCTCTCATCGATGTTTCTAACTCTCTATCCCTCTCTCTTCCTCTCTGTGTAAAATCAATAAAAAATATATTTTTTTAAAAAGTTGGTTTCATTGTTATTTTTTTTTTAAGTCGGTTTTAGGCTTTCAAATTTCAATCCTAATGTTGATATTTGGCTCTGTTGACTCATGAGTTTGCCCACGACCTCTGCCCTAAACTGTTGGCTCAGAAACCTTGGCACTTAAAAAAAAAAAAAAAAAAAAAAAAAATATATATATATATATATATATATATATATATATATATATATATATATATATATATATTATTGATTTTTCACAGAGAGGAAGAGAGAGGGATAGAGAGTTAGAAACATCGATGAGAGAGAATCATCGATCAGCTGCCTCTTGCGCCCCCCCCCCCCCCAACTGGGAATGTGCCCTCAACCAAGGCACATGCCCTTGCCGGGAATCGAACCCGGGACCCTTTCAGTCCGCAGGCTGGCGCTCTATTCGCTGAGCCACACCGGTTTCGGCAAAAAGTTGGTTTTGATAATAAAATTCTCTGGAACAGGACCCATGATTAGCATCTGTGTTCAAGAAAGAGCGGGACTAGGGGGTGGGTGGGATAAAGCTTTCCTAACCATCACACCATCTGTGATATTTAAAAAAAAATACATTTCAGAGAAAAAGGGAGAGGGAGAGAGAGGGAGAGAAACATCAATGATGAGAGAGAGAGAGAGAGAGAGAGAGAGAGAGTGAGTCATGGATGGGCTGCCACCCACACACCCCCTACGGGCGATGGAGCCTGAAACCCGGGCCTGTGCCCCGACTGGGAATCCAACCAGTGACCATTTTATTCTTGTTAAATATATATTTTTATGGATTTCAGAGAGGAAGGGAGAGGGAGGGAGGGAGAGACACATCGCCGAGGAGAGAGAATCATGGACCGGCTGCCTCCTGCACGCCCCCCACTGGGGATGGAGCCCGCCACCCGGGCCTGCGCCCTTGACTGGGAATTGAACCCTGACCTCCTGGCTCACTAAGCTGCACCTGCTGGCGGGCCGGTCACAGCCATCTCATTCACTCGCCCCGAACGCCGCCCGCTGTGTCCGGAAGCCCAGACCCCATAGATGGCTCCCCGCCTCGCCCCCGGCCCCCTCCCTCCCACCGCACAGAGTTCAGGCTCATTGCGGAGAGAAAGGAACCCGCTGGCCGCCTGCCGTCGCGGGAGGAAGAGGAAAAGGCGAAGACGATTGAGACTCACACAGACGGCACTCCGGCCGCTCCGGAGGGCGGCCGCCTGGACGCGGGGGCGAGAACGCCCGTCGGCGGGCCCTGCGGGGGCCGGCGTGCCCAGCGCGACAGGCGGGCGGGATTCAGGTCCGCACAGGAGCGGGGTCTGAGCTCAGCCCCGCCTGCCGGGCCGTTGTGTGGGGCGAGGCCTGTCTGCTCCGTGGCGGGGAGGGAGAGGGATCGCGGCCGAGGGAGTGGGCTGTGTTGTACCAAGGGGGGGACCTGGGGCGTGGGGCCCAGCGGCTCCCGTGGCAGGTGGCTGGGTCATGGCCCCGCCCCCTCGGTCCCTCCGGCCCTCCGGGGACGGTATGAGGGCCACGGGGCCACGTGACAGCGTCTCAGAAAGTGGGCTGAGCCGAAGCCGGTGTGGCTCAGTGGGTAGCGCGGGCTCCATCCCCAGGGTGGGGCGTGCAGGAGGCAGCCGGTCCATGATTCTCTGCCATACGGAAGTTTCTCTCTCTCTCTCCCTCCTCCTTCCTCTCTGAGATTATATATATATATATATATATATGTTTGGTTTTGTTTTTTTTAAAAGAATTGTTATGAAAAACAACCACAAAACTGCGCTACTCTCTAAAATCATTACAGGGGGCATGAATGATCGTGATTTTCCAGAAAGTAGCATAGGAAGAGCAGAGGAGAAGTTCCATCCAGTGTGTGTGTGTGTGTGTGTGTGTGTGTGTGTGTGTGAAAGAGAAGAGAGAGAGAGAGAGAGAGAGAGAGAGAGAGAGAGAGAGAGAGAGAGAGAGAGAGGGTTCCCATTATCCCAGGTCACCAACACCAAAGCGTGAACCACCTTTCTGGGGGTGAGAGGGACAGGAAAGGGTGTCGGAGGCATAAAACACAGTGTCCCCCTCGCCTGTGAAAGGCCCAGAAACACTTCGACACACACGCACCACTTCCCACCGCCGGCCCGCCCCGCCCACGTCCGCCTGAATCAGGAAGTAGGAAGAAAAAAAAAGAAGAAAAGAAGAAAAAGTTTTGTCAGAATATTTCTCAACTTCTGCTTCTGTGCAGTCAGAACCCGGAAGGAGCGAGACAGTAAAGATGGAAAATTATTGTTCTTTTTTTTTTTTTTTTTAATGACAATGAGAGGTTCTTTAAAATCCACAGCACTGCCCTGACCGGTGTGGCTCAGTGGATAGAGCGTCGGCCTGCGGACGGACGGAAGGGTCCCGGGTTCGAATCTGGTCAAGGGCCTGGACCTTGGAGGTGGGCACATCCCCAGTGGGGGGCGTGCAGGAGGCGGCTGATGGATGTTTCTCTCTCATCGATGTTTCTAGCTCTCTCCCCCTCTCCCTTCCTCTCTGTAAAAAATCAATAAAAAATATATATATATATTTTTTTAAATAAAAAGTGTCCGGTCCGCCCAGGAAGCAGATCTTCCCAGCCAGCAGGTCGGCGCTCCGCTGGCTCCGGGGGCCTGGGCCTGGCCAGCATGACGCTCACTCCCCCCCCGTGGCCTGCCGCTTGCACGAGGTCTGGGAACAGGATGTGGCTGCCTCCCCCTTATCGCCATCTGGCAGCCCCTCTCTCTCCCTCTCTCTCTCTCTCTCTCTCTCTCTCTCTCTCTCTCTCTCTCTCGGCGCCCCGCTTCCCCTGCACAGCCACCCCACTTTCCCCGGCCCCCCACCCCCTCCACACCCCGCCCACCTCCGTGACGCGCGTTTCCCGTAAAACCACGGGTCCGTCAACTTCCCCGGGGACCGGGCAGTGCCTGGCAGCCGGGGGGAGGGCAGGGGGCTGTGGGTGCGGCCGGGTTTGTTGCCACGCTCAGGCCTGGCGTGGGGGTTAGCGGGCACTCGTCCCCGGTGGCCCTCGGTGGCCCAGACCCTGCGTCTACACCGGGCTGTCACTCACCGTCACCGCCAGGTGTCTGCACCCAACGCGGGGGAGAGGGGTGGGAGGGAAATGAGGGTTTGGGAGCAAAAGGAAGCAGCCATTTAGCCCTCGCCGGTGTGGCTCAGTGGGTAGAGCGTCGGCCTGCGGACTGAAGGGTCCCAGGTTGGAAACATCGATGAGAGAGAAACATCCATCCGCTGCCTCCTGCGCACCCCCCTTCCTGGGGACGTGCCCGCAAAACCAAGCTACGTGCCCTTGGCCGGAATCGAACCCGGGACTAGGGCAATCCCCTGTGAATGTTTTCGATGCTTGACTCCAGGTTTCTGAACACCGTCTGAGGTCCCCCGCGTGGGTCACAGCCAGTGGTACCCGGCCACGCCCGCACTGAGCAGTGCAGAGTGGGCGTTGTCTGACGGAGTGGCCACAGGTTAGTGATGGTGCTAGGCCCGCGGTCGGCAAACTCCTCCGTCCACAGAGCCAAGTACCCACAGCACCACGACGGACGTGTCTCCGGAGAGAGAGCCACATTGTTTAAACGTAAACGTCTCCGCACGCCACGTCTTCCACTCAGACCCGCCCGGGCCGTGGTGTTCTGTGGAAGAGCCGCCCTCCGGGGGCCCGGGAGCCGCAGGTGGCTCTGGAGCCGAGGTTTGCCGATCGGTCAATGTGTGTGTGTGTCTCTCTCTCTCATCAGTGGTTCTCTCTCTAACAAATCAATGGGAAAATATCCTCAGGAAGGATTAACCAAAAAAAAAAAAAGAGTTTATTAGACTAACGGTTACAATGCTCTACTAGGACACTAGAACAAAAGAGAAAATATAGCTATTACTTATAACCCTCGTCTACAGACTTGGGGGTTGCCCCGTCACCCCTAAGTCCTCATTTCAAACCCCCTTTCATCCTAAAATAAAGGAATGACATTTTAAACATCACGTCACTCCATCCCACTACCTAATTTTTTAAAAATATATTTTATTGATTTTTTTACAGCGAGGAAGAGAGAGGGATAGAGAGTTAGAAACATTGATGAGGGAGAATCATCCATCAGCTGCCTCCTGCACACTCCCCACTGGGGATGTGCCCGCCACCAAGGCACATGCCCTTGGCCGGAATCGAACCCGGGACCCTTCAGTCCGCAGGCCGACGCTCTATCCGCTGAGCCACGCCGGTTTCAACCCCACTACCTAATTCTTATTTTTTCAATCAGAAGAAATGAAGCTGTCGTGTTGTGGTGTGTGTGTGTGTGTGTGTTTTAAAAACCCAGAAGGAATTTTAATCTGACCCAGGTGCCGTCATCACCGCTCACCTCTGCACAGTTTAACGACCTTTCGGTGGATCTTAAATCCATTAACACGATAACGGAAACCATCTGTGCCCCCAGGGTCGGGGTTTTGCCTTGAAAGGGGGTGCAGCGTGTCCTTCATTAGGAAGGCCACGGGAATCCCATCCCTCACGGCGTGCTGCCGCAGACACTGCCGTCCCGCCCGTTTTACGGACGGCCCGGGGCCGGGGTTACGGGGACGTCGGCGGAAGGGACCGCCTTCCCGCCCTCAGGTCCAGACGCTCGGCCTGTGACGGCTCCGGCACCAGCGGCTGGAGGGCCGGTGCCTGTCCCCGCCCAGGACCCCCGGGGCCGGGAAAGGCGGGGGGCCCAGGGGGGCCCGCCTGTCGTGTGATGCTTGGCTTCTGTCTGTCTGGGGTTCTAACAGTAAACGGGGGATGGGATTGCCCATGGCTGTGGATTCAAGGCCCAGGGGTTTTTTTTGTTTTTTTTTTCTTTCTGGAAACAGCATCGGGGTAGTGTTTTGATCGCCCCGATAAAGGTTACTGGGGGTGGCCCTGACTGGTGTGGCTCAGTGGACAGAGCGTCGGCCTGCGGACTGGAGGGTCCCGGGTTCGATTCCGGTCAAGGGCATGGACCTTGGTGGCAGGCACATCCCCAGTGGGGGGCGTGCAGGAGGCAGCTGACCGATGTTTCTCTCTCATCGATGTTTCTAATTCTCTGTTCCTCTCCCTTCCTCTCTGTAAACAAAACAAAACAAAAAAATCAATTATATATATATTTAAAGTTTACTTTGTAGCCAAAAAAGAAAAAAGCCCCCCCCAAAATAGATCCATGTTAAGCACTTTTTAAAAATATATTTTTTATAGACTTTAGAGAAGAAGGGAGAGGGAGAAAGAGAAACATCAACGATGGGAGAGAATCATGGGTCGGCTGCCTCCTGCACGCCCCCCACTGGGGTTGGAGCCCACAACCCGGGTACATGTGCCTTTGACCAAAACTGAACCTGGGACCCTGCAGTCCACAGGCTGAGACTCTGCCCACTGAGCCACACCAGCCAGCGCCGGTTCCTGAGGCTTTCGCCTCCTGAGGACTCAGAGGCAGCTAGAGTTTTCTGCTTTGCCCTCACGTCTGCTTCCTGCCTGCCCGGAGGGCTCAGAGGAGGCTGCCTGCATGGGGAGGTCTGGTTCCCACACTCTGAGACGCTGTGGGCAACCCGCCCGTCCCTCCCAGCAGCCGCCCCGGCCTCCGGAGCTGACACAGACGTTCTTGAGCAGCTTGAAGTCCTTGTGAAAGCTGAGCAGGGCCGGAAGAGAAAGCAGAGGGACTTTCCTCGGCTGTGAGCATATGTTTACTGATTTCAGAGAGGAAAGGGGAGAGAGAGAGAGAGACATCAATGATGAGAGGGAATCATGGATCGGCTGCCTCCTGCTCGCCCCACCCTGGGGATGGAGCCCACAACCCAGGCCTGTGCCCTGACCGGGAATCGAACCCTGAACTCCTGGTTCCTAGATCGACGCTCACCACTAACCCACACCGGCCGGGCTGAGTGTTGCAGGAGGATCCCCGTTGTCAAAATCACAGGGAACTGGCCAGACCCCTGAGGCGTCCGAGCTCAAGGCCAGCAAGATGCCATCAGGCAAATCCGAGTGCCATCCTGTTTAGATGGCCTCATCTTTAGATGCCACCCCTGCTCTGTTTTTCTCTCTTAAATCTGGTGGCTGCGGCCCTCCCCAGTGTGGCTCAGTGGACAGAGCGTCGGCCTGTGGACTGAAGGGTCCCGGGTTCGATTCCGGTCGAGGGCATGGACCTTGGTTGTGGGCACATCTCCAGGAGACAGCTGATGGGTGTTCCTCTCTCATCGATGTTTCTTAACTCTCTCTCCCTCTCCCTTCCTCTCGGTAAAAAAAAAATCAGTAAAATATATATTTTTTTAAAAATCTAGTGACCGGGGGTGGCTCGAACCCTTACTGAATACCCTGAATGAGAATGAGAAGCGGCAGGGACGGGGGAATCGAACCCGGTGCAGGGGGGCGGTTTGCAGGGCGCGGGGGACCAGCTCAGAGGCCCCAGCCCCCGCCCCCGCCCCCTTCCCTACGGGAGCACAGAGAACCAGAGCATTCGGCGGGACGGGCCCGGCCAGCACGTGCGTGACCCTCGGACGCTGGATGGGGAGAGCCGGGAGCCGGGGGCAGATGGATTTATGGCCGGAGAGCGCGGGCCGGACGCCATAACGATTTGTAAACAAGTTCGAGGAGATCGGTTTATAGACCAGATTGAGACCAGGTGCCCGGCATATGGCAGCCCCAGTTTTCTTATTAGCTGGCTGTGTCCGGTGAACTGACTACCAGTCAGGCCAAACTAACTACCACTTAGTGAACTGACGACCAGTCAGGCCAAACTAACTACCGGTTAGTTAACTGACTACCAGTCAGGCCAAACTAACTACCACTTAGTGAACTGACTATCAGTCAGGCCAAACTAACTACCGGTTAGTTAACTGACTACCAGTCAGGCCAAACTAACTACCACTTAGTGAACTGACTACCAGTCAGGCCAAACTAACTGCCAGTTAGTTAACTGACGACCAATCAGGCCAAACTGACTACCAGATTGTTAACTGACTACCAGCCAGGCCAAACTGACTACCAATCAGTTAACTGACGACCAGCCAGGCCAAACTAACTACCAGTTAGGCCAGTGGTCGGCAAACTCCTTCGTCCACAGATCCAAACACCAACAGCACCAAGATGGACATGTCTTTGGAGAGCCAATTTTTTAAACATAAACGTCTCCTAACGCCGCTTCTTCCACACAGACCC
The DNA here is from genome assembly GCF_014108245.1 of Pipistrellus kuhlii. Classification (NCBI taxonomy): domain Eukaryota; kingdom Metazoa; phylum Chordata; class Mammalia; order Chiroptera; family Vespertilionidae; genus Pipistrellus; species Pipistrellus kuhlii. The sequence continues at coordinate 8,202 of NW_023425476.1, forward strand.
GCCCAGGCCGTGGTGTTTTGTGGAAGAGCCGCCCTCCAGGGGCCCGAGAGCCTCACGTGGTCCCGGGTTCGATTCCGGCCAAGGGCATGTGCCTTGGTGGCGGGCACATCCCCAGTGGGGGGCGTGCAGGAGGCAGCTGACGGATGTTTCTCTCTCATCGACGCTTCTAACTCTCTCCCTCTCCCTTCCTCTCTGTACAAGATCAATAAAATATATTTTAAAAAAGAAAAAGAAAACAGGAAGTCATACTAACTTCCGACTTCCGGTCTGCTCAGGAAATTCTTGCTCCTGTGTAACCGGGGTCTCTCTCTCTCCACTTCCGCCCCTGCTTTCCCCCACCTCACCCCCCTCAGATCCAGCTGCCTCCCTGGCTCCAGGGAGCCGCCTCCTCCCAGCAGCCGGGGCGGAGCCTCCTCTCCTGTCCTGCCTGCTGCTGTGATGCCCATTGTACAGACAGGGAGACTGAGGCTCTGGAAGGCCCCTCCCTCGTGTGGCTGCTATTTGACTCCAGATGGAAACGCAATCCGGTCTCCAGGCCCCTCCGGGCGGAATCCAAACCCTTTCCATTTCCATCAAGGCCCCCGAGGGCCCCCCATCTCTCCGGCGCCCCCACCCACGCAGGTCTCAGCCCCCACCCACCGCCTGGGCCCACAGGCACCTGCCTCCCCGCTGGGCCAGGAGCCCGCCAATTTTTTTTTAATTTTTTTTTCCGAGGGGCCTTTGCACCTGCCGCTTCCTGTCAGCACGAATCTTTCCAGGTCGTTGGTTTCGGGGTGGCTGAGCGACAGCCCCTCCCGAGAGGCCCCCCGGGTCACTCTGTGCCAAGGGCCGCTCGCCCTCCGCACCCCCAGACCCAGCCTGTCCCGGCCCCGAGGAGCCAGATCACCCCCTGCCCCCACGACTGGTGTGGTGCCCACGGCATAAGGTGGCCCGACGTTAACATTGGTGAAGCAGGAGGCCACAGAGCCACATTTTTAAAACTTAAATGTCTCGCCAAAACCGGCGTGGCTCAGCGGATAGAGCGTCGGCCTGCAGACTGAAAGGTCCCGGGTTCGATTCCGGTCAAGGGCAAGTACCTTGGTTGCGGGCACATCCCCAGTGGGGGGTGTGCAAGAGGCAGCTGGTCGATGACACCCTCACATCGATGTTTCTAACTCTCCATCCCTCTCAATTCCTCTCTGTGTAAAAATCAATAAAATATATTTATTACAAAAAAAACCTTAAATGTCTCCAGTGATGGGGGGTGGGGGAGGGAGGGGTTCTTGATTAAAAATTTGGTCCACATGGAGCGACAAACATGTTCACAGAACGCAAAAGTAGTATTGTAATATACTTTTAAAAAATTTCAACCTAAGTACAATTTACAAATATATATCAACCTAAGTACAATTTACAAATATAGTGAATTTTAAAAAAAATTGTGGATAGTATTATTTTATTCTTGGGCGTGTTTCTCAGTGGGGCGAGTTCTAACTCCTGATCTTGGATAAGCGAACTTGAACAAGCAGTTCTCGATCATCCGTTCTCCATAGTTATTTGTTATGATTAAAGTTTAACGTGATACAATGGACAAAAACGATACCAAACTCCTATCCTGGCTACATAGCCACACACGGCGGCCGAAAACCGTGAATCCCCCTCCCGTTCTCCTGCCGTTCCCTGGCGTGTCCTGCATTCTTTCCAAAAATCGGGACTTTTATAATAATACATACATTATTGATTTTTTACAGAGAGGAAGGGAGAGAGAGAGAGAGAGCTAGAAACATCGATGAGAGAGAATCATCCATCAGCCGCCTCCTGCACGCCCCCCCACTGGGGATGTGCCCGCCACCAAGGTCCATGCCCTTGACCGGAATCGAACCCGGGACCCTTTCAGTCCGCAGGCCGACGCTCTATCCACTGAGCCACACCGGCTTCGGCAATCGGGACTTTTTTAAAACACCGCGGGACGCGGGACAAATTGTTAGAAATCGGGACTGTCCCGCCAAAAGCGGGACGTCTGGCCTCCTCACCTCGGATGGAGGAGGGTACTGAGGCTCAGAGCGGTACCCCCCTCATGTTTCCCCACGGAAGTGCCCGGCCCGGAGTCCGGGAAGGGGAGGGAGATGGGGTCTCACGCGTCACACGCACAGCGTGTCTGCAGCCGGCACCCTGGGAACCCTCCCTTCCCGTCCCTCCCATGGCCCCCCGGCCCCGGTCCTCGGCTCCCCGACTTCCTTCCTCTCTCACCCAGCCCTCGAAACCGAGACTCAGGCTCCGGGCATGTGTGCTTTATTTCATTCTCCTCTCAGCCACGTGTGCCTCCATCACCCTCACGTGCCCGTAAGCGGGGTCAGAGAGCAGATCCACGCGCGCGGACACCCGGGGAGGAGGCCTGGGCTTCTTAGGAGCCAGCGCCCCTCTTGGTCCAGAAAAAAAAAAAAACCCCAGAAGAGGATTTGGAAACCGAAAGTGGAAGGTGGGACCTCCATGTTCTCCTGGGGCCCGCGGTCGGCAAACTCACGAGCCCACAGAGACACAGGCAACAGCACCGGGACGGACATGTCTCTGGAGAGCCACGCTTTTTAAACGTCAACGTCTCCTTATGCCACGTCTCAAACACAGACTCTCCCAGGCCTGGTGTTTTGTGGAAGAGCCGCCCTCCAGGGGCCAAAGAGCCGCAGGGGGCTCGAGAGCCGCGGTTTGCAGACCACTGTGCTGGGCGACCCCCATTGATCGTGGCAACCAGACAATCTGCCTCCTTTTGTTCCCCTCAACTACCCTGTCTCCCCGAAAATAAGGCAGTGTCCTATATTCATGTTTGCTCCCAAAGATGCGCTAGGTCTTATTTCCAGGGGCTGTCTTATTTTTCCATGAAGAAGAATACGGTGCACATTTATGGTTCAATGAAAATAAGGGAAATGTATTCCCTGTATACGGTATGGTAGTATGGTAGTTGTCAACACAAACCAGACACACTGTGAATCCTACAGGGTCAAGAATGTACTCATTTATTCAGTGACAATCATGTCATCGTCTTCTGGAACATCATCCTAACCATCCAATTCCTGAGTTTCCCGGTGAATTTCTTGTGACTCCATTTCTTTCAGAATCAGTGGGCCACATCTCTCATGTTTAGCCTGGGGGAGGGGGCTTATTTTCGGGGGGATGCCTTCTATTTCACTCAGAAGGAAACCTGTAAGTAGGTCTTATTTTCGGAGGATGTCTTATTTTCGGGGAAACACGGTAGCAAGTTCAAGACCGGCCGGGACTCACGGGGAGAGAGACCCCTGGCCCCCGAGGGAGCCCCCCAGCTGCTGCGAGACGGCCACGTACAGGGAGGGACCTGCCCAGGATGGAGTACTACGCAGCCAGGAAAAAGGAAGCGCTCTCGCCATTGGCAACAGGGAAGGACCCGGAGAGCATGACGCTGAGCGAAATAAGCCCGTCGGAGGAGGACAAGTAGCCGGTGACCTCCCTCAGCTGTGGAATCGAAGGAACAAACGGAACGGATCCAGAGCCAAAACCGGTGTGGCTCCATGGATAGAGCGTCGGCCTGCCAACTGAAGGGTCCCAGGTTCGATGCCGGCCAAGGGCACAGGCCCAGGTTGCAGCCTTGATCCCTCCCCAGTGAGGGCTGTGCAGGAGGCAGCTGATCCATGATTCTCTCTCTTCATGGATGCTTCTATCTCTCTCACCCTCTCCTTTTCTCTCTGACATCAATCAAAAAAAATTTTTTTAAATTAAATTAAATTACAATAAAAGGGACCTGCAACAGTATCATTCACAAATCGTCCCTCGGACTCCTCCATCCAAGAGCAGTTAGCATCTTCCCCGTGAAAAACAAAGACACGGCCGAAACCGGTGTGGCTCAGTGGATAGAGCGTCGGCCTGCGGACGGAAGGGTCCCGGGTTCGATTCCGGTCAAGAGCATGGACCTTGGTGGCGGGCACATCCCCAGTGGGGGGTGTGCAGGAGGGGGCTGATCAATGACTCTCTCTCATCATCGATGTTTCTAACTCTCTATCCCTCCCTCTTTCTCTCTGTAAGAAATCAACACAATATATTTTTTAAAATAAATAAGACAAAGACACGGCGGTAAGAGCCATCAGCACGCCCAACTGTGCGGGGACAGACTGTGTGATGGTCTCAGGAAAAGGTGCGTCAGAGGCCAGAGAACAGAATCCGGTCACAGAGAGGCAGCAGGCGGAGCTGGGGGCGGGGGGGGGGGGGGCTGACGTAGGAGGCGTGGGGAGGCCGTGGCACAGCTGGCATTTGTGCAAACTGCAGACGCCCACCCAGCGTGATGGACACCCTCCCGTGGCCCCCCACCCACCACTGCACCTGGGGACCATTTTGAACTTCTTACGTTGATCCTTCTCCTTATTTTTTTGCCCCAGATTTTGGTGAGACGTTGGCACGGGTGTGTCAGCGAATCCAAAGAATGACACAGAGTGAAAATCAATAAAAAATACATTAAAAAAAATATATATTATCAATTTTATGCAGAGAGGAAGGTGGAGAGAGAGAGAGTTAGAAACATCGATGAGAGAGAAACACCCACCAGCTGCCTCCTGCACACCTCCTCCTGGGGATGTGCCCGCCACCACGGCGCATGCCCTTGACCGGAATCGAACCCGGGACCCTTCCGTCCGCAGGCCGACGCTCTATCCACTGAGCCACACCGGGGAGGGCGGCCTAGGATGCTTGATCGATGGGGGAGGGTGTCTCCCAGATGGGGAACGGTTGGAGTCGGGATGATACAATTCTTAGAATTCCCAAACAGCCCTGTCCCCTCAGACAATGGCCTTCCCCTACTGAGAATGGCTCCCAACTCACTTCTTACGATGCTTCCTGTCTCTTTATTCGGTAAACGATTATCATTATTATTATTATTATTATTATGTTGTTATTGTTACTTTAAGGGGAGAGATGTAAGACAGTCCTTCCCTCTGTCCTTTCCTACAGGGTCCCAGGGTGACGGATGCAGAAGGCCCAGCACGGCCCCCCGTCCACCTGCCCACCACCCCCACCAACCCCCGTCCACCTGCCCACCACCCCCACCACCCCCCGTCCACCTGCCCACCACCCCCACCACCCCCCGTCCACCTGCCCACCACCCCCACCACCCCCCGTCCACCTGCCCACCACCCCCACCATCCCCCGTCCACCACTCCCACCACCCCCACCATCCCCCGTCCACCACTCCCACCACCCCCACCACCCCCCGTCCACCTGCCCACCACCCCACCATCCCCCGTCCACCTGCCCACCACCCCCACCACCCCCACCATCCCCCGTCCACCTGCCCACCACCCCCACCACCCCCACCACCCCCCGTCCACCTGCCCACCACCCCCACCATCCCCCCTCCACCTGTGACAGTCTCTGCTCTGGACCAACTGGGACCAGAGTCTGCCGTCCCGTTATAGGGGAGGGGATGGTGCCCAGATGTTCCCGCACATCCTGTGCGCCAGGGGCCACATGCAGGCGCGACCTCTGCCCTCTGCCCTCTGCCCTGGAAATGACCCTCCCTGTGCCCGCGGATGGCGCTCCCAGTTAGCCCTGGATCTGGGGAGCCCAGGGACCAGGACCCGCCAGCAGGAGTGGGGAGGCCGGGGAGCCATGAAGCACAGACCTTTCCCGGGAGGGGCAGCAGGAGAGGGAAGGAGAGGAAGGAGGAGGAAAGCCCGCCGAAACCGAGATCCACAGAAATGCCACCAAGCCACCTGCTACGCTGCCTCCCCCCCTGTGTGCGCCTCTGACTGGGCGCTTCCGATCTGGTGTTTTCTCCTTCTGTCCCCTCTTCCTGAAAATGTCCTCCTCCTCCTCCACTCCCCCACTCCCCCTTCCCCTCCTCCTCTTTTCTTCTCTCTCTTCCTCCTCCTCCTCCTCCTCCTCCCCTCTTCCTCTTCCTCCAGCCACACCGGCTTCCATTCAGTTGCTATGACGTCCGCAAACTCATCAGTCCACAGAGCCGAACATCAGCAGCACAACCATGCACATGTCTCTGGAGGGCCAGGTTTTTTAGACGGAAACTTCTATCCATCACCACGCCTTCCACACAGACGCGCCCGGGCCGTGGCGTTTTGTGGAAGAGCCGCCTGGGGCTCCCGAGCCGCCGTCTGCCGGCCGCGGGGCCAGGCCACGGCCGTGTTCGCACCCCGAGCCACTTCCTTTCGGCGCTGATGGAAACACGAAGACGGGGGCCCAGGAAGTGCGCGCCCGCGGCTCTGACTCCGAGCTCCCTCCTCGCTGCGCCCGCAAAGCCACCCGGGCCCCGCCGTCCGCTCAGGCATTTTCGACAGAAACCACGCGCTTCTGGCTTTCCGTGTTCGGGCGGAGGCAGCCACGGGGGAGCTGCCACGGCTCTGAGCGGGCCCAGCCCACGTGGCTGCCGCCCCGACACGCGTAGACCTGGCTGTGTGTTAGGGGTGAGGGGGCATCTGGACTGTGCCCGCGGGCGCCTCCTGGCCCGTCCTAGCTCCTCGCGCCGTCAGGGCGCACCCCGCACAGGGAGTACCGGGAGCCCAACACGCCCCACCGACAATGGTCGCAGATTTCACGCCGTGAAACAAAGCGGTACCCAGGGCGCCTTTGTGGACGATCAATAAAAATACATAACAAGCTCGTTCGTTGCCGACAGAGAAAAGCATACGGCACAAAGCGTGAGTGACTCCCCGAAGGAGACACACAGACGCGCCAAGTGCCTTTCAGAACTTAAACGCGTGGACGGCGAGGCTGACGGACACAGACGGTTAGACCTATATTTTTTCCCCAAAAAAGAATTAAGTGTATACACGGAGTGGCTGAATTATAATGATCTCTGAATGAACAATAAATCTGAGTGTGTGTGTGAGTGTGTGTGTGAGTGTGTGTGTGTGTGTTAGAGGCCCGGTGCCTGAATCCGTGCATGGGTGGGGTCCGGCCAGCCTGCCCAGGGGGAGGGGACATGGGCGGTCGGCCAGCCTGCCTGCTGGTCGAACTCCTGGAGGAGGGGCCCATTTGCATATGAGCCTTTTATTCTATAGGACGGACACGGAGTGGTGGGATGATTATGCGTTCAGGGATCACCATCACCTGGCCGCTCCGTGGATATTTCAGGAGGACTGTCCGCACCTTTTAGAAAAAACGTCTGCTCGCCGTAGGGATGTGGGCAGTTGACGTTACCCTTGAACTTCCTAAAGGAATGGACGCCCATCTACCCACTTGTATCTAGAATAAGGGCCCGGAGGTCTTGGGTCACTTTTACCCTCTTGTTTTGCTCGCAAATTCAAGGACGTTTTGTCCTGTGAAGGCCCCTGGCGGGCGGGGCTGACGGGCTTAGGGTGTCCGCCCCGGGGCCAGCCCGCTGGTTCCGTGTCCCTCTCCGGAACACATCGGACCCTTCTGGAGGGGCCTGGCCCCTGGGAACGGACGCTGGTTCGCGATCACACACGCCCTATCGCCCGGCGGCACTCACCTTCGCCAGAACTAGCCTTTCACCACGTGAAGCACCTTCGGGAGAAGGACGGTGGCCAGGGAACCCTCTGGGCTAAGACAAAACGCTGAATATCCCCGAGCAAAATCACTCCGATCCGCGTGTGCCGTCCAACACACACACACACACACACACGCTCACACACGCACACACACGCACACGCACACACATGCTCACACACGCACTCACACACACGCGCTCACACACGCACTCACACACGCTCACACACGCACACACACGCCCTCACACACACACCCTCACACACACACGCTCACACACGCACACACATGCACTCACACACACGCTCACACACACACGCTCACACGCACACACACACTCACACACATGCTCACACACGCACTCACACACACACGCTCACACACTCACGCACACACACATGCTCACACACGCACACACACACTCACACACACGCTCACACACACGCTCACACATGCACACACGCTCACACGCACTCACACACACACGCGCACACAAACACGCGCTCACACTGCTTCCTACCGTCCATGGCTACACAAAATGCAAACAGGCAAACACAACAAGCTCAGGAGGTAGCTGCTGCCCTGCCTTTCGGGAGGAAGGTGGGAAGAGAAAAAATAAAATAAAATAAAATAAAATAAAATAAAATAAAATAAAATAAAATAAAATAAAATAAAATAAAATAAAATAGAAAACAAAAAAAATGAAATAAAGAAATATTTTCAAAGTGAATACCGACAAGCAAGATTTTTAACAATAATTTCCTTTCTTTCTTTCTTTCTTTCTTTCTTTCTTTCTTTCTTTCTTTCTTCCTTCCTTCCTTCCTTCCTTCCTTCCTTCCTTCCTTCCTTCCTTCCTTCCTTTCTTTCTATTTGGAATTTCTACAAAAATACCATTTCAACGTCCTCTCAACAACAGCAGCACACCAGCTTTGGATACGACGCCGTAAGGAGCCGTCCGCCGTGGAGTGACCCCTGCGATGACTGATTACTCTGAGACGGTTCAGGAAAAGGTCCGTCCGGAGACCCACCTTGGGCCACGGTCCTCCCCCTCGTGTGGGCTGCACGGCGGTGGGTGTTCTTAACTGTTTCTCACCAAAGCCCTCACCCCCACCCAGCACCCAGGCGGGCGGCGGCCCCCCAAGAATTCCCAAAGCCAGTAAGTAGTCAAGCGAGACGGGCGAGACCCCAAACACCGGACGGAGAACCTCCTGGGACAGGGACCCAGGATGCGGCGAGCTTTTCCCAAAGATCCACGGCCGCCCCTCCTGGGCCGTCCCTCCTCGGCTGTCCCTCCTCGGCCGTCCCAACTCGGCTGTCCCTCCTCGGCCGTCCCCCCAGGCCGTCCCCCAGGCCGCCCCGCGCCCATCGCTGTGCATCGGCGTTTGAGGAAGTAGCTGCGGTCCGGAAAGGGGGGGGAAGGGGGCTGTGCAGCAGAGGCAGAGCCTGGCTTTCTCTCTCTCTTTTTTTTAATGCGTTTCTTGCCCAGAGGATAAAAATCCATGTCTTTGGGTCCTTCCCATCTCCTTCGATTTCCCACGCGGACCCCCGCGCGCTGGGGAGCGGGGAGGACCCTGGCCCTGGGGGGCAGGCAGGGACACCCCCAGACAAGGTGCTCCCTGCAACCCGGGGATTTCTCTCTCCTCTGCTGTTTTTAGTTTTACTTTTTGGCCCTTCCACAGGCGGGCATGGGGTTCAGCAGGGCCAGGGTCGTCTGTCGGAGCTAGGACGGCCCCGACCAAGCTCACCCCCACCCGCCCTTCCGGCCGCTGCCCCTTCGCGCACCCCAATGCCCGTGTCTCACACCGATACGTCCCCCCCCCCGCCCCAGGAGAGCCCGTCGCGGGTCCCTACCTTGCCCGAGGACCCCAGCGTCCAGCAGGACACAGCCCACCGCCAGGAGCCTCAGCCACACGTCCATGGTCACCATCAGGAAACCGGCCTGGGCCACAGCATGCGTCCCTGTGCGGAGGGGGAGAGCAGTGGTTAGCGCCGGGCCGGCGTGTGTCCCCTCCGGAGCCGAGGGAAGACGACCCTGTGGATGGCGGCGAGGACCAGGCTGGAGGGAGCACCTACCCTCCTCGGCTGTCCGCTCCGGCCCCGTCGCTCTCCTCCTCTGCCTCCCCGGGTGCGGGTGCGAGCCGCTGGCTGGCGGGCGGGCGGGCTGGCCTCCCCCGCGGGCGGGAGGCGGTGCTGATGTCAGATTCGGTTTTACTAACTTCTCCAAAAGCCTGCACCGCGGCCTCGGCGCAGGAAGTCGAGGCGGGCGCTCAGAGCCCGCTCCGGCGGGGGCCGCTCACTTCCTCCGGGCGGAGGCCTGGGGAGGGGCGTCTGCCCCGTCATGGAAGGTGGGCACCGGGGATCCCAGGGGAGCGCCCATCGCAATCCTCATTCCCGCCGGAACCGGCGCGGGGGTCCCGGGTTCGATTCCGGTCCAGGGCGTGGACCTTGGTGGCGGGCACCTCCCCGGGAGGCAGCTGGCCGATGATTCTCTCTCATCGATGTTTCTAACTCTCTGTCCCTCTCTCTTTTCTCTCTGTAAAAATTCAAGAAGATATATTTCTAAAAGCACATCCCTACCATCGAATTTAAAAAGAAAACACACACAATATTCATTCCCGTTTGAAAACACCGTGTCCTCCCTCCCTCCCTCCCTCCCTTCCCCATCCCACCCCCCACATAACCAAGCACGCTCTCACCCAAGAGATAGATGCTCACGCAGGTTGGGCGAGGGAGGGCGGTGGCAAGACCGGGATCTGCTTTTCCGTGGCCGCGGGAACCCTATAGGATAAAGAGCTAATATGCTAATTAGACCAAACAGCCGGACGACCTTCCGGACATCCTTCCGGGCGACCTTACAAGTGAAGCCAGGACTGCGAGGGCCAAGCCCGTTGCACGAATTTCATGCACAGGGCCTCTCGTGGTTCAATAATTACCGATTGGGCCGAAACCGGTGTGGCTCAGTGGATAGAGCGTCGGCCGGTGGACTGGAAGGTCCCCAGTTCGATTCCGGTCAACGACATGGACACTGGTTGTGGGCACATCCCCAGGAAAGGGGGTGCAAGAGGCAGCTGATGGATGATTCTCTCTCATCGATGTTTCTAACTATCCCTCTCCCTTCCTCTCCGTAAAAAAAAAAAATCCACAAAGTGTATTTTAGAAATAAATAAATAAAATAAAATAGTTACCGGTTGGTTGTTTGGGGCCGTGGTTGTCCTGTGTCCCAGGAGGGTGTTGGAAACCCGAACACGTGAACATGCACACCGTCTCCCAGGCAAAGACCCACGAGAGCTGAGGAGGGTCGTCGGACTGATGCTTGCCCCGATCTCCTGGCGGGGAGGGGTGGGGGCAGGACTGGCATCGGAACTCGCGGCCACAGCAGCAAATCCTGCTTCAGAGAAGCTCCTTTCCCTGAGTGTGAGGGGAAGGCGGGCTTGAGAATTCGAGATGCGTCTCTTACAGAAATTACCCCCCTTGGCAGCACTTCCCACCCCTTTCCATGAGAGGAGACAAGCCGAAACCGGTGTGGCTCAGTGGATAGAGCGTCGGCCTGTGGATGGAAGGGTCCCGGGTTCGATTCCGGTCAAGGGCATGTGCCTTGGTTGGGGGCACATCCCCAGTGGGGGGTGTGCAAGAGGCAGCTGATGGATGTTTCTCTCTCATCCATGTCTCTGGCTCTCTCTCCCTCTCCCTTCCTCTCTGTGAAAAATCAATAAAATATATATTTATGTTTGTTTTTTTTTAAAGAAAAAGGTCTTTGAAGAAACGGGAAGCATTTAGGAGGCGCGATTCCACGGGGACCTCCGTTTGGACGGGCGGGCGCACGTAGGAGTCCATCCCCCCGCCCACCCCCACCCCAGTGGCTCACGATCGATCGATGATCGATCCATCGGTTGTGAAAACAGACTGGTAAACAAACAGTGGCAGTGCAGCCTGGGCACGCGGTGCGGCCTCAGAGGAAGTGATCCTCCACGGCTGAGGGCCCTCGGAGGTCCCCGGGGTGCGGGGAGGGGGGGCGGGGTACGGGGCCGGGAGGGGGGGCGGGCAGGCACACCTGCACGGGGTTCCACCCAAACACCGAGTTTGAGAAAGGGAAGGGCTTGGGTTTCCCTGCCTCGCCCTTTGGGAGGGAGGGAGGGGCGGATGCTTGGATGGGATCCTACAGGGTTAGATTTCAGTCTGGGGGCGGGGCCATCAGAGCATCCAGATCAGGGAGGGATAGGATGCTGTATTCCTCCCTCCCTCTCTCTCTCTCTCTCTCTCTCTCTCTCTCTCTCTCACTCATCCTCCCCCAAGGCTATTTTTCCATTGATTTTCAGAGAGAGTGGAAGGGAGAGGGAGAAA
>NW_023425476.1:25000-126711 GCF_014108245.1 Pipistrellus kuhlii
GACCCTTCAGTCCACAGGCCGACGCTCTGTCCACTGAGCCACACCGGTCTCGGCTCGCCGTATATACTGAGCGGCCATGTGATTGTGCGTCCAGAGATCACACTCAGCTGGCCGCTCCGAGGACAAGTCAAGGAGACCTTGAAGGCGCCGGGGCCAGCAGAGGCCGTGCGAACAGGAGTTTTCTCCTCGTCCCCAGCACAATGGCTGAACGCCTCCCGTCAGGTTCCCGTTGCAGCATCGAACGCTTCCCCGTCCCTGGGGAGGGCGGTGGGCCTCTGGGGGCGGGTCCGGGGGCGATCCGGGCGGCTCCCGCTGGAGGAAGCTGTCCGGAGCCGCCCAGTGCCGGTCCAGCCTCCTCTCGGCCCCGTGCGGAGGCACGCCGGTCCCATCAGCTCCTCTGAAGCACCTGTGTGTGTGAGAGTGTGTGTGTGTGTATGTGTTGTGTGTGTGTGTGTGTGTGTGTGTGTGGGAGTGTGTGTGGGTGTGTGTGTGGGTGGGTGGGTGTGTGTGTGTGTGTGGGTGTGTGTGTGGGTGTGTGCTCTAAAGGATGGAGGATTAGTCCTCGGTGCTCCGTGGTGTCTGAAAGGCGGTCAAGGTCATGTCTGCTCCTTCACTCCACCCACCTGGAAGGACACCAGCATTATTCTTCTTCTCCTTCTCCTTCTCCTTCTCCTTCTCCTTCTCCTTCTCCTCCTTCTCCTTCTCCTTCTCCTTCTCCTTCTCCTCCTTCCTCTTCTCCTCTCTCTCTCCTTCTCCTCCTTCTCCTTTTCTCTCTTCTTCTTCTTCTTCTTCTTCTCTTCTTCTTCTTCTTCTTCTTCTTCTTCTTCTCTTCTCCTTCTCCTTCTCCTCCTTCTCCTTCTCCTCCTTCTCCTTCTCCTTCTCCTTCTCCTTCTCCTTCTCCTTCTCCTCCTTCTCCTTCTTCTCCTCCTCCTCCTCCTTCTTCTCCTTCTCCTTCTTCCCCTCCCCTCCTCCTCCTCCTCCTCCTTTTTCTCCTCCTCCTCCTCCTTCTTCTCCTCCTTCTTCTTCTTCTTAAAAATATATATATATTGGATGGTCGGAAAAAAGATGGCGGCTTGTCCCTGTTTCGCCACAGTTCCCAGCTTGTGAGCCTGATCTCCTTACGCTGGTAAGACTGGAACAGGAGGCCTGGGAAAACCACCGCAGAGGAGACCATCGAGCAGCTTAAAAATATTTATATTGATTTCAGAGAGGAAGGAGAGGGAGAGAGAGATAGAAACATCGTGATGAGAGAGAATCACGGATCGGCTGTCGCCTCACTCCGTGTATATATATTATATATCAGAGGCCCGGTGCATGGATCCGTGCATGGGTGGGGTCCGGCCCGCCTGGCCAGGGGGAGGGGACGTGGGCGGTCGGCCGGCCTGCCTGCTGGTCGCACTCCTGGTTGAGGGACCATTTGCATAGGAGCCTTTTATTCTATAGGACACACACTGAGTGGCCAGATGACGATGCGTCCATGTAGATCACTCCTCAGCTATAACTGCACCCTTGGAGGCAACCAGCTGGGCCTGGCATTGTCCTACGAGGTCGAAGTTCACGGTTTAAAAATCCCTCGAAGCTTTGGCCTCGGGGGAACGAGGAATGAATCTCCTGTGGGCTATGATTCAGATCCCAGGGCCACACTGACAGAGCAAAGAGGAAGGAGCATCTGAGAGCCACCAGCAGAGGTGATGAGGGAATAAGAGGAAGTCTGAGTAGAAACGAAACTTCAAAAAAGAGAAACCAAAAAAATGTGTGTAGATATACCCTGAGACTGGCTACACTTTAATTATAGCTATTCAAAACATTCAACGTTCGCTATTTTTTAATTTATTTTTTTTTCATTTTGCAGGAATACAGAAGAAATATCCGAGTATTTAGGAAAGAGAATCAAAGAGTGGGCGGCCTGGTACACACCAGCCAGATTCGGGCACTTCCTGTGTCACACAGGGACTGAGAGTAATGTGCCCATCTCTCTGTCTCCTCCGACAAACACAGCCCTCTGACCCTCGGAATCTTCGTAAAGATGGATAACTGAACACTCAGTTCATCACTGAAAATTATAATGACCGCCTCATATCATATATATATATATATATATATATAATGTAAAATATATTCTTTTATTTCTATTATTATTATTTTTTAATATCTTTCTATTGATTTCAGAGAGGAATGGAAAAGAAGAGAGAGAGAGAGAGAGAGAGAGAGAGAGAGAGAGAGAGAGAGACAGAGAGAGACAGAGATTGAGAGAGAGAGAGAGAGAGAGAGAGAGAGAGAGAGAGACAGAGAGAGACAGAGATTGAGAGAGAGAGAGATAGAGAGAGAGAGAGAGAGAGAGAGAGACATCCATGATGAGAGAGAACCATGGACCGGCTGCCTCTTGCACACCTCCTACTGAGGACCAAGCCCGCAACCCAGGCCTGTGCCCTTGACCGGAATCGAACCCGGGACCCTTCAGTCCGCAGGTCGGCGCTCTAACCACTGAGCCATTCCAGCCAGGGCTACGTATGTGCAGGTGATTTCGATGGAACCGCAGCACCTACAGCTCTGATGCCCTGAGGGCCGACTCCGTCGCCACCCGCATGGCCCCCTGGGACTCGAACCCACCGCACCGCCAGAGAACAGGGCCCTCCTCGGCGCCCCCCATCCCCCCCGGCAGGTGGGAGCCAGGACACGCCCTCTGAGCCAGAGCCGAGTGAATGGCTGTGTCCGCGGGAATCACCGAGTCCCTAGCAGCCGAGCCGACACCCTTCCACCAGAGCCCCCGGACCCGCGATCGGCAAACCGCGGCTCTTGGGTCCCCTGAGCTCTTAGCAAAGGCCAGCTTAGAAGTGCCCTCGCTCAGTTCATCACAAGGTACCTAAGCTACAGAGTTCACGTCTAAAAAACGCGGCTCTCCAAAGACATGGCCGTCGTGGTCCTGTTGATGTTTGGCTCTGTGGACGGATGAGCTTGCTGACTGCTGGCCCAGACTGAGCCCAGAGCAAGGCCTTGTCCCGGGGAGAACAGACCCCCCAGGCAGGTCCCGCTTTCCGGGGGGGGGGGGGGGGTTGGGGGTGCAGGGAGGGGGGAAGAGGTGACGATCAGAAGCAGAGGCAGCCCCAGGGAGAAGCAAGGGCTGAGGTCGCTAGAAATGACAGCTTCCTGCCGAAACCGGTGTGGCTCAGTGGGCAAAGCGTCAGCCTGCGGACTGAAGGGTCCCGGGTTCGATTCTGGTCAAGGGCATGGACCTTGGTTGCGGGCACATCCCCAGTGGGGGGGCGTGCAAGAGGCAGCAGCTGGTCGATGTTTCTCTCTCATCGATGTTCCTAACTCTCTCTCCCTCTGTCTTCCTCTCCGTAAAAAAAATCAATAAAAAAAATACATTAAAAAAAAAAGAAAGAAAGAAATGACAGCTTCCTCGCCAGAGACCAGGCTTGTTTGTCCGGATTCTGCCCTTGGGCTCCCCTTGGGGCTCGGCTCTCCCTTCTCCCCTCCTCCGGCCCCATCCAGTCCAAAGCTGTGTTGATGTTGACACCCCAAACAGAGGGGCCGTGAGCTCCAGCCGGATAAGGACCGGGTGCCCTTCCCGGAATCCACAGAAGAATCCACAGAAGGCACCTGACCGGACGCCATGGCCAGCCAGTCCCAGGGCATCCACCAGCTGCTCCAGGCGGAGAAGCGGGCCAAGGAGAAGCTGGAGGAGGCCAAGAAGCGTGAGTGCCCCTGCCCGCCGCCCGGGAGGGCCTGGGACCCGTGGCTGCGCGGGGCGGGCGGGGGGCGGGCGGGGGCCTCAGCCACGGGCCCGGGGGTCCCGGCCCTTCCCCGGTGATGCTGTGGCCCGGGCGGTCATGGGGACAGAGGTCTCTGACCTGGATCCTCCTGAGAGGCTGTGAAATACCCCAGGACGTGGAAGTTACGGGAGCTGGGCTTCCCCCGACTCTGCAACTTCCTGAGGGCCCCACGCCCCTGCCGTGTCGCAAGCTTGTGAAAGGCGAGAGAGAGAGAGAGAGAGAGAGAGAGAGAGAGAGAGAGAGAGAGAGAGAGAGAGAGAGAGAGAGAGAGAGAGGGAGAGAGAGAGAGATCGATGTGAGAGATGTTTGCACCCCGCCCCGGGCCCAGGCGTCGATCCTGCCATCCAGGCCCATGCCCTTGGCCAGAGTCGGAACCTGAGATCCTTCAGTCCCCGGGCCAGCACTCTAACCACTGAGCCAGCCCGGCTAGGCTTCCCTCTTCCTTCTCAGGCCCAGCTGTTGGAAGGCCTGCCCAGTCCTCTCTATTTTTTTTTCCTTTGTCTTTCTTTTTTTCTTTTTACTTTAAAAAAGTTCTTTCTTGTTGGAAGTATTACCTATGACACCATCCCCCCCGCCCTTTCTCCCTCAGGGACCCCTTCTGGCCCGCCCGCCCCCCGCCCCAGGCCTTGGGGCGGAGGGGGGTGAAGGCTGGAATGTACAGTTAGAGAAGGAAGATGGAGACGGAGGGGGGGGGGGGGCGGCTCGGACAGAGGGAGATCCACATGTTAACCGTTTCAGAGAAACGCAGATTAACGAGGTGCAGCGTCGGTATGCGACGCTGCAAACATGTTAACGGGTTTCGCCCCGGAGGCCGCCTCAGCCCTCCTGCCGGGGCCGGCGGGCGGGGCGGGCGGTGTGGACGCCGGACCCGGAGGAACCAGAGCCGGCGGGAGCGGACGGGCACCAGCCTCGGGGAGAGAGAAGGGGGGTGGGGGCGGGCAGAAGGCAGCAGAGGACCGTTACCAGGGCTGAAAGGCAGGGCGGTGAGGTCACAGAGCACAAGAAGCATTGGCTTTTCCTAAAATGATTCTTTCTACGCATGTAAGGTTTTTTAAAAATATATATATTATTGATTTTTTTTTACAGAGAGGAAGGGAGGGAGGGACAGAGAGCTAGAAACATCGATGAGGGAGAGTCACCGATCAGCTGCCTCCTGCACGCCCCCCACTGGGGATGTGCCCACAACCAAGGTCCATGCCCTTGACCGGAATCGAACCCGGGACCCTTCAGTCCGCAGGCCGACGCTCTATCCATTGAGCCAAACTGGTTTCGGCTAACTTAAGGGTTTTTATATATATATATATATATTTCTCTTTTTTTTTCTTTTAATTGCTTTCTTACAGAGAGGAGGGGAGAGGGAGAGAGAGAGAAACACCCATCAGCTGCCTCCTGCACACCCCCCACCGGGGATGTGCCCGCAACCAAGGTCCATGCCCTTGGCCGGAATCGAACCCGGGACCCTTCAGTCCGCAGGCTGACGCGCTATCCACTAAGCCACATCGATTTCAGCCGTAGACATTCATTGGCGTCTCGGAGCTTCTATCTTTTCTTTTTGTAAAACGAACACACGGCCAAGGCGTGCCAAGGAACGGAAGACTTGCAGCTGAGATAGCAGATTGCAGACCGAATAGTTGGGTGTTTGTTTGTTTTAAATTCTCACCCGAGGATATTTTTTCCATCGGATTTTAGAGAGAGTGTTAGGGAGGGGGGAGGGGGGAGAGAGAGAGAGAGACATGGATGTGGGAGAGACACGTCGATTGGTTGCCCTCACCACGGCCTGGGATCGAACCTGCCACCCAGGTGCCTGCCCTTGAAGGCTAACCACTGAGCCAACCCAACCAGGGCAACAGTTATTGTTGAACATTCGAACCGTTTGCTTGTACGTTACTGTAAGGAATAGAAGTAATAGCAATGGAAGAATGGAGCAGAATATTCTAGTTTCAGTCTTTTTTTTTTTTTTTAACAACTGCTGCCAGTTCTGAGTCACCTTTTCCTGTAAGCAGAGAGACCCGGCCGCTTCCAGTAAGATGACTGGAAACGCTCAGATACCTGCCCGGCTGGCGGGGCTCCGTGGCAGAGCGTCGGCCTAGGAGCCAGGAGGTCACGGTCGGATTCCCGGCCAAGGCCACCGGCCGGGGGTGCGGGCTCCGTCCCCAGGGCGGGGCGTGCAGGAGGCGGCCGGTCCACGATTCTCTCTCGTCAGGGATGTTTCTCTCTCTCTCTATCTCCCTTCCTCCTTGAAATTAATAAAAATATTTTTTTTTTCCTAAAAAAAGCAAAGCTCGGGTATTCGCTCTGATTCCCTGATGGTGGATTGAATTAGATGCCCAGCTGCCAGAGAGCCTTTCCGTCTGTTCGACTTCATTTACTTTATTTATTATGTTCTTAAAATTTGTTTTTATTGATGTCAGCCAGGAAGGGAAAGGGAAGAGAGAGAGAGGGGGGAGAGAGAGAGAGGGGGGGGGAGAGAGAGAGAGAGAGAGAGAGAGAGAGAGAGAGAGAGAGAGAGAGAGAGATCCGTGATGAGAGGGAATCACGGACCGGCTGCCTCCTGGACGCCCCACTCTGGGGAGGGAGCCCACCCCCGGGCCTGTGCCCTGACCGGGACTCGAACCCTGGCCTCCTGGCTCACAGGTCGATGCTCAGCCCCGGAGCCCCGCCGGCCAGGATCTCCTCTCCCCCAGAGGACCCGTTTCCACCGTCTCCGGAATGCGGCACGCTTTCTTTTCATTCTCCCCCTTAAATCAGCTAATTGCCTATTTGTTCCCCAATGGGCAGGTCTTCTGAGGCACTTCCTCCGGCCCCTGGATCCAATCAGCCCCCACCCCGGGCCGGCGGGCGCTTGGCCTCGGGAAGACAAGGCTTAACAAACTCGTAAACCAGACGCGGCTCTGGGGGACGCGGCGGCCCGTCTTCCGAGGTTTGTGGGCCCGTAAACGCCGCTCCTTCCTTCGGCCGCAGACAAAGGGGCGGCTCCGGGCATGGCGGGGCTCCCGTCCGCCCAGGGGGCCCCAGGAAAACCGCCGCCGCAGACGTGCTCACCGGCCAGTAAATGCCACTGGGTTACATGCCGCCTGGAGCGACAGAAACCGCTCACGGTGTATATTCTTAAACATATAGCTATATTTAAATATGTTATGTGACATATATACGTTATACTTTAGATAGGTAGACATATGTTGTACTTTACACAGTAAAGAATGTGTGTGTGTATATATATATATATTTTTTTTTTTCTCGAAACCGGTGTGGCTCAGTGGATAGAGCATCAGCCTTTGGACTGAGGGGTCCCGGGTTCGATTCTGGTCAAGGGCATGGACCTTGGTTGCGGGCACATCCCCAGTAGGGGGCACGCAGGAGGCAGCTGATGGATGTTTCTCTCTCATCGACGTTTCTGACTCTTTATCCTTCTCCCTTCCTCTCTGTAAAAAATCAACAACAACAACTAATATACATATATATATATATATATATATATGGAAAGTACAGCCCTCACAGGTGTGGCTCAGTGGATAGAGCGTCAGCCTGCGGACTGAGGGGTCCCAGATTCGATTCCGGCCAAGGGCATGGCCCTCCATTGCAGGCACATCCCCGGTGGGGGGCGTGCAGGAGGCAGCTGGTCAATGTTTCTCTCTCATCAATATTTCCGACTCTCTATCCCTCTCCCTTCCTCTCTGCAAAAATCGATTAAAAATATTTTTTTACAAAAAAGAAAGAAAGAGAAGCGGAGGAAAGGAGAAGCCACGGGAAGGCGAGAGGAGCAGACGGGTGAGATAAAGCGGCCCCAGCTCCGAGGTCCGAGCTGCTTCCCGGCGAGGTGCTGCTCCCCCAGCGCTGGCCGCCGTCCCCGCCCCCCGGGGTGGCTTTGCACCGGGAAGCCGGTGCCTGTTTGCTCGGGGAGTGAGGGCGGAAGCAGCAGGTGGAAACCTCCTGAGGCCCGAGTGGTATTTAAAGCCACGATGGCCCGGCCGGCGTGGCTCAGGGGCTGA
The DNA here is from genome assembly GCF_014108245.1 of Pipistrellus kuhlii. Lineage (NCBI taxonomy): Eukaryota > Metazoa > Chordata > Mammalia > Chiroptera > Vespertilionidae > Pipistrellus > Pipistrellus kuhlii. The sequence continues at coordinate 32,766 of NW_023425476.1, forward strand.
GCATCGACCTGTGAACCAGGGGGTCAGGGTTCGATTCCCGGTCAGGGCACAGGCCCGGGTGGCAGGCTCGATCCCCAGGGTGGGGCGTGCGGGAGGCAACCGGTCCATGATTCTCTCTCATCGTGGATGTTTCTCTCTCTCTCTGTCTCCCTTCTTCTCTTTAAAAAAAAAAAAAGAGGGGGAGGGGGAGGCCGGGGAGAGGTCAATGGGGTAGGGGGGAAAGGAGACGTATGTTATACTTTACACAACAAAGAATTTAAATGTTAAGAAGGAAAAGAACAATAAAAAAAGAAAAGAAAAAGCTATGATGTATGAGAGAGCCCCGGTTTTTTAAACCGAATCTCAGAAGGTTCGGCCTGGTGCAGCTGGACGACCTTGTAGGGACTCGGTGGCCAGACAGTGGCGCGTCACCCTGAACGTGTGCCCCCCGGTGGTCACAGCTGGTACCGAGAAGGAAAAGAGCTGCTCCTGGGCGTCAGGCTTAGGCAGAAAGAGGTCTGACTTTTTTAACGTACACGGAGCGGCCAGATCACAATGACGTGTATCTTTTTAAAAATAAAATAACCCAGCACACCCCTCGTATGTCTGAGAAACAAGCTTGAAACTCCCCGGGTCTGACAGAGCCGTGCCCCGGCCTCTCCGCCTGTTGGTTCCAGGAAAAGCCAAGCGCATCCGGCAGGCGAAGGAGGAGGCCCTGGCGGAGGCGGACCAGTACCGGCTGCGGAGGGACAGGGAGTTCCGGGGGAAGGAGTCCAAGGTGAGCACCGGGCCTGGGTGGGCGGGACCCTTCCGTCCGCAGGCCGACACCCTATCCACTGAGCCGCGCTGGTGAGGGCGATCAAATACATTTAAAAAATAAAAACAAAAGTGACAGCCCTTGGGGATAAACAGGGGGTGAGGAGCTGAACCCACATCTGCTTTTCCCGGGGGCGGAGGTCAGCTCTGGAAGCAGCGGGGACCTGCCGGGGGGGACCCCACCCCCTGGTGACCCTGGGGTCGCCCCCATCCTCGGGGGAAACGCTGCGTGTGACCTGGGACGTGCACACATCACGGGGCATCTCGGGGGAAACGGGGCCAGAGCGGGCTCCCCCGGGGCCGTGTGCCACCACGACCCCGTCCCATGACCCCGTCCCGAGACCCCGTCCCATGACCCCGTCCCATGACCCCGTCCCGAGTCCCCGTCCCGTGTCCCCGCCCCATGACCCCGTCCCATGACCCCGTCCCGTGTCCCTGTCCCGTGTCCCCGCCCCGTGTCCCCGTCCCGTGTCCCTGTCCCGTGTCCCCGCCCCGTGTCCCTGTCCCGTGACCCCGTCCCGTGTCCCTGTCCTGTGTCCCTGTCCCGTGTCCCCGTCCCGTGTCCCTGTCCCGTGTCCCTGTCCCATGACCCCGTCCCGTGACCCCGTCCCGTGTCCCTGTCCCGTGTCCCTGCCCCGTGACCCCGTCCCGAGACCCCGTCCCATGACCCCGTCCCATGACCCCGTCCCGTGTCCCTGTCCCGTGTCCCTGTCCCGTGTCCCTGTCCCGTGTCCCCGTCCCATGACCCCATCCCATGACCCCGTCCCGTGACCCCGTCCCGTGTCCCTGTCCTGTGTCCCTGTCCCGTGTCCCCGTCCCGTGTCCCTGTCCCGTGTCCCTGTCCCGTGTCCCCGTCCCGTGTCCCCATCCCGTGTCCCTGTCCCGTGTCCCTGTCCCGTGTCCCTGTCCCGTGTCCCCGTCCCATGACCCCGTCCCATGACCCCGTCCTGTGACCCCGTCCCGTGACCCTGTCCGTGTCCGCAGGCCCTGGGCTCGCAGAGCAGCCTGGCGGAGGAGGCGGAGGCGCAGGCGCGGGCCAGCATCGCGGAGCTGACCGGGAGCTACGGCCGCTGCGCCGAGGCCGTGCTGGCCCGGCTGCTGGGCACGGTGTGCGCGGTGGAGCCGAGGGTGCACCTCAACTTCAGGGCCAGCGACTGAGGCCGCACGGCCGCCCCCGGCCGCCGCCTGCTCACGGCTCCCGGTTTGTGGGGTTTAAAAATATACATTTCACTGATCTTTACAGAGAGGAAGGGGGGGAGAGGGAGAGAGAGAGGGAGAGAGAGAGGAGAGAGAGAGAGAGGAGAGAGAGGGAGGGGAGAGAGAGAGAGAGAGAGAGGGAGAGAGAGAGAGAGGAGAGGAGAGGAGAGGAGAGAGAGAGAGAGAGAGGAGAGAGGGAGAGAGAGAGGGGGAGAGACACATCATGATGAGCGAGAATCATGGCTCCAGCGCCAGCGGCAGCCGGATGACCTGTCCCTCTCTCCTCCATGTTTCTCTCTGGGTGTGTCTCCCCTCCCCGCTCCGTTCCCCATTAAAAATCAATGGGGGGAAATACCCTCTTACGTTAATAAGAAAAACGTAAAATGCACAATAAAGCTGGGCCCTCTCTCTCGGGCTCTGCCGTTGTGTCGCTATTTGTGGCTTCATTTCACCCCTTGGGCCAGGCCCCCCCCCCCAGCTGACCCCGAGGGCGATGTCCCAGGCAGGAACGGGAGCAGGAATCCCAGCCCCATTCCGGCTTAGGGACCTCCCCTCTCCCCACCACCACGGGCGCCGCCATTCCGTCTCCCAACACGAGAGGGCGCTGCGCACTCGCTTAACTTGGAGCCCACCGGCCGGCCCCAGCGTGGGAAGAGAAGACAGCGAAGGTGGGAACGGTCCTTGGGGGGCTGCTGGCCCCACAGACCCTTAGGGAGAGGCTGTGGACGAAGCCACCGCTGCCGGTTAAGTTCCGGACGGGGGTGGGGGGAAGGGGGGGTACACGCATCCTTGACTTGGGGTTGAGGAGGGAAATTGGGGTGGGAATTCCTGTGGCTCAAACACAAAACCATCCCATCTGCCCCCGAAGGCGGCTGATGAGAGAGAGAAAGTCAGACACCGGCTGGCGGGCTGGCCTGGTTTCAGACAGACCAGTCTCCTTGGCTACCTGATGGCCCAGGGAGCCTGTGTGTGTGTGTGTGTGTGTGCGCGCACATGTATGTGTCTCTGTGTGCGTGTGCGTGTGTGTCTGTGTGTTCATGTGTCTCTGTGTGTGCGTCTCTGTGTATGTGTGTGCACATATGTGTCTCTGTGTGTCTCTGTGTGCGTGTGTGCATGCGTGTGTCTGTATGTACATGTGTGTGCATGTATGTGTCTCCTTGTGTGTGTGTGTCTGTGGACCCTTCAGTCCACAGGCCAACAACACTCTATCCACTGAGCCAAACCGGTTTTGGCAATAAGATAAATTTTTAAAAATATATATACGTATTTTTTTATTGATTTTTTACAGAGAGGAAGGGGGAGAGAGACAGAGAGCTAGAAACATCGATGAGAGAGAAATACCAACCAGCTGCCTCCTCCACACCCCCTGCCGGGGATGTGCCCGCAACCAAGGTCCATGCCCTTGACCGGAATCGAACCCGGGACCTTTCAGTCTGCAGGCCGACGCTCTAACCACTGAGCCACACCGGTTTCGGCAATAAAATACATTTTTTTAAAAACACACCAAAAAAAAAATAAATAAATAACAGGGACCCTTCCGTCCTCGGAGCCCGGCTGGCCAGGGCTCATTCGTCTCTTTTACCCTCGGTCCCCGGTCCCCGGGCCCCGGGCCCCGGGCCCCGGGCCCCGCTCTCTCACGCCGCCCCAGCAGCCCCTGGCGGCTGCTCTGCAGGACAACGTCAGCGCCTCCCGCGCGGGGCGAAGCCGGTTAAATAACAGCCTTTCCCGTGCCTCCCGGGCGCCCCGGCTCCGTCCCCCACGCACACGGAGGAGAGGGGGCCCCGCCTTTCCCACACGTGCGCCTCGTGTGGAGCCCCCAAACCCGGCGCGAACGGGCCCGTGTGTCTGTTCATCCGGCCGGTGCGCTGCGCGGGGGCCCGGGGGCGGGAACGGAGGGAGCCGCACGCCGTGGAGCCGCCTCGCCGTGAAGGTCCGGGCAAGCCAGGGCGCCCGGCCCGCGAGGGCCCCCCCCGGAGTGCGGTGCGCGCCCCGGGGGTGCGGGAAGCGTCTGGTGGGGGTCCGCCTGCACCGGGGTCTGGCGGGGATACGCACGGCCTGCACCGCGCTCAGCTGCGCCTGATTCTACGTTCTCGTGAGGACGAGGGGTGCTCGGCGTTACGAAAATTGTAGAAGGGGGACACGTGTGTCAGAGGTCTGGGAAACACTGGATTGAGGCACCACATATCTGTCCTCATCCCCCCACTCCCAGCCCCCAGCCCTCCCCCCTCACGCCCCCACCGCCCCCTTGTCCGTGACCACTGGTCAGGCTCCCAGGCGTGCACGCAGGGCCTTTGCATGATCTCTTTCCCCTCCCCACCCCACCCTCCCTCTGAGGTCCGGCCGCCTGAGCCGTGGCTCCCTGTCTCCGAGCCTGTTCCTGTCCATCCGTCTGTGCGGGCCGTCTCCTGGCCTTTTCAGAAACATCCTGATGACGGCCAAATGCGACGCGCCCTGCTACGATTCTCCGGATGGTGCACACTCATGTCCCACCCGCCCGGAGCATCCTTTCTGCTCCCAACCTGAAGCGCCCAGGCCCATTCGGAAGTTTAAAATGCCCCGGGGCAGCCGAAGCCGGTGTGGCTCAGTGGGCAGAGCGCCGGCCTGTGGACTGACGACGGGTCCCGGGTTCGATTCCGGTCAAGGGCACGTGCCTTGGTGGCGGGCACATCCCCAGTAGGAGGTGTGCAGCGGGCAGCTGATGGATGGTTCTCTCTCATCGATGTTTCTGACTCTCTATCCCTCTCCCTTCTTCTCTGTAAAAAAAAAAACCACACACACACAATAAAATATATTTTAAAAATAATAATAATAATAAAATAAAATGCCCCAGGCCTTGGCGCAGGGCGGGGACCCACGTGCTCTCTCCTCTCCCGCCTCCTGCGTGTGCCTCCTCCAGGTTCCGTTCCCACCGATGAGCCCTGTTCCCCCAAATTTATTCCCGGCGACGTGTTCTCCTGGGGGGGCCGTTGAGACGCTCGATGGCCACTTCCCGTGCTGTTTATGGGCCCCGCGGAGCCGTAAGGCGCCGAGCCTCATACGTATGCATTCGGCGGGCGCGTGTGCTGACACAGGCTGCCGGGGGCGGGCTGGGCCGAGGGGGCGGGAGGGTGAGAGAGGCAGAGGGCAGCGGGGCAGACCAGCCTAGAGGAGGAGGAGGAGGAGGAGGGAGAAGAGGGGGAGGAGGAGGAGGAGGGAGGGGACGGGAGGAGGAGGGAGGCCGGAGGAGGAGGAGGAGGAGGAGGAGGAAGAGGAGGAGGAGGAGGAAAGGAAGAGGAGGGGAGAGGTGAGGGAGGGAGAGGAGGGAGGCGGAGGAGGAGGAGAGGAGAGGAGGAGAGGGAGGAGAGGAGAGAGAGGAGGAGGAAGAGGAGGAGGAGGAGAGAGGAGGATGAGAGGAGAAGAGGAGGAGGAGAGAGAGGGGAAGAAGGAGGCAGAGAGGCGAGAGGAGAGGAGGAGGAGGAGAGAGGGGAGCAGGAAGGAGGGAGGAGGAGAGAGGAGGAGGAGAGGGAGGAGGGAGGAGAGAGGAGGGGGGGAGGGAGAGGAGGGGAGAGCAGCAGGGAGGAGGAGCAGCAGCAGCAGGAGGAGGAGCAGCAGGAGGAGGAGCAGCAGCAGGAGGAGGAGGAGCAGCAGGAAGAGGAGGAGGAGCAGCAGGAGGAGGAGGAGGAGCAGCAGCAGGAGGAGGAGCAGCAGCAGGAGGAGGAGGAGGAGCAGGAGGAGGAGGAGGAGGGAGGAGGAGAAAGAGGAGGAGGAGGAGGAGGAAGAGGAGGGGGAGGAGGAGCAGCAGGAGGAGGAGGAGGAGCAGCAGCAGGAGGAGGAGCAGCAGGAGGAGGAGGAGCAGCAGGAGGAGGAGCAGCAGGAGGAGGAGGAGCAGCAGGAGGAGGAGGAGCAGCAGGAGGAGGAGGAAGAGAGGAGGAGGAAGAGGAGGGGGAGGAGGAGGAGGAGGAGGAGCAGCAGGAGGAGGAGGAGGAGCAGCAGCAGGAGGAGGAGGGAGGGGGCGGGAGGACCGCGGCCACAGGAGGAGTCTCGGTGCAGGGGATGCAGAAGGAAGTGACAGGGGAAGGGGTTGCTGTGCCTCGTGAAGCTTTATCGTGTCAGGAAGGGGGTCTGTTTGTCTAGCAGAGAGCGGAGGTCCCGGTAGGCATCTCTGGCCTCGAGAAATGGTTTAAACGGACCCGACTCCAATGTCATACCCCGAGGGGGGTCCGGCTTCTTTTCTTTTTAAATATATTTTGTTGCTTTTTTTTACAGGGGGGGAGGGAGAGGGATAGAGAGTTAGAAACACCGATGAGAGAGAATCATGGACCAGCTGCCTCCTGCACACCCCCCCCCCGGGGATGTGCCCGCCACCAAGGCCCATGCCCTTGACTGGAATCGAACCCGGGACCCTTCAGTCTTCAGGCCGACGCTCTATCCACTGAGCCACACCGGTTTCGGCCATCTTTTATTGATCCAGAGGGGAGAGAGAGAAACGTCCATGATGAGGGAGGATCACGGACCGGCTGCCTCCTGCACGCCCCCCACTGGGGATGGAGCCCCCAGCCCGGGCCTGGGACCCTGACCGGGAATCGAACCCTGACCTCCTGGCTCCTAGGTGGACGCTCACCACTGAGCCCCGGCGGCCGGGCGGGCGGTGGTCGAGTCTCCTTCACGGTTGGGATGAAGCTCTGGCTTCTCCCGGGGCCGGGAGGAACTCTCTCGAACCCCGCACTCCGGCTGGGCCCCGGGAGCCCACGGACAGCCCCGGCGCCGCCCGCACCCCGAGGACGCCCCGTAAATTACCGTAAAGGCCTAACGGGTCTCCGAGGCCCGGCATCGATCGCGTGTCAGGGATGAAATACTGGCTGTCAGCTCCGCGGCCTCTCGCCGGAGACGCAGGCCGGTGACGGAGGCCCTGCCGCGCGCCGGGTGGGACCCCGCGGCTCGGGGGCCGGTGGACGGACGTGGGCTCGGGCCCCGGGAGCCGGACAGCGCCCCCCACCCCCCCGCCGCCCGAGGGCCGTGCCCCTGCACGCGGGTCCCGTTGGCGAGGGCAGAGGGGCGCGCCTCGGGGAGCCGGGCCTGCGCAAGCCGCTCCGGGTCAGTCTTTGGCAGAGGGTCTCGGTTCTGGATGGAAAAGTCCAGGCCTGGCCAGTGCGGCTCAGCGGGTAGCGCATCAGCCTGCAGACGGAAGGGTCCCGGGTTTGGTTCCCGGCCAAGGGCACGAGCCTGAGTTGTGGGCCTGCCCCCCGGGCGCATGCCCTGACCGGGAATCGAACCCTGGCCTCCGGGTTCACAGGTGGAGGCTCAGCTTCTGCAGTGGTGCCCAGGCCGGTCTTTCCCGGAGGCCGAGGTCGGTGAGATAGTAACGGGGGGCGTGGAGGGAGGGGGGACACATCAGAGACTCACACCCGGCGCACGGAGCTCCGTCTTGAACGTCTGTTTTCATTTATTTATTTTTATTTATTTCTTAAATATATTTTATTGGTTTTTTACAGAGAGGAAGGGAGAGGGAGAGAGAGACAGAAACATGGATGAGAGAGAAACATCGACCAGCTGCCTCCTGCACGCCCCCCACTGGGGATGTGCCAGCCACCGAGGTCCATGCCCTTGACCGGGATCGAACCCGGGACCTTTCAGTCCGCAGGCCGGCGCTCCGTCCACTGAGCCGCACCGGCTTCGCGAGCGTCTGTGTTTGCTGGGACGAGGAGGGGATACACGCTCCACGCGATGGCGGGGCCCTCCGTCTGTGCGTCGGGGGCGCTGACAGGGGAAGGCTCCCTCGAAGGGAGTCCGGGTGCCCGGCCGCGGGGGCACGAGGCACGAGGCACGGGGGGCGGGGGGCGGGGGCAGGCCTTGCGGTGACTCACGGAACACAGTCCTGTCGAGGGGAAGGCATCGCAGAGGAGGGACGTTTTGGCTAAAATAAATATGGCGTCGGCGTGAACAGCCACGCCCAGGCACATCGGTACGGACGGGAACCGGGAGGGAGGGTGGGGACGCGGGGAGCGAGGGGGCACCCCTGAATTCACACGCATCGCACTTGGGGGGGCTGCCCTCCACCGCCACCCCGCCCTCGGCACACACATCGGCATCACCCACACCATCCACGTCACAACACCCACGTCCCCCACGCCCCCACGTCTCCCAGGGTCCCCGGTCTCCCCCAGGCTCAGGACCAGGGGCGCCTCCCGTCTTGCTGCCCCTCCAACCAAGTCCAATGTCTGGGCGGATCCGTACGCAGCTCAGAGGCACGGACGTAGAGAAGGACGGCATCGGACGGCCGGTTGTGACGCCCAATGGCCTTCTCGATCCTTCGGCCACGATCCGGCTGGAGACCGACTCCGGCTTTCCACGCGGTGGTCTCTCCGGGAGGGACGTGGCCGTGACGGGAAGGCTCCCCGTGTAGGAGGGACCGTGGGTTCCCTGACCGTCCGACGCCGCTCCCGGCCCCTCCGCACCCCGCCATTCCCTCCCCGCGCCTGGAGCCGCGCTCAGCTCCGCCCGGGCCTGCAGGCGACGGGCCGGGTGCGGCCGGTGCGTTGGAAATCGGGGTTTTAGAGACCAGCCGCGCCGCCATTGGGTGAACACGCCCCGGGTGACAGCCCACCTCCCCGGGCGGGGACCAGCCTGCGGGCGCCCGGGCCCTGTCGGCCGTCCGCCGGGCGCTGGGGCCGGGAGCAGGCGGCCGGCCGCAGCCACGGCCCCAGGCCCCGCGGCCTCTCCCCGATCGGCCGCCTGCTCCCGGCGCCGTCCCACGAACACTCGCCGGTGGGGCCGCGGGGGCCGGCCAGGGGGCGGCGGGCGCACAGGGCGCCGTTCACGGGTAAAGGGAACAGGTGACGGAGTGTGTGCCGGGACCACAGAGGAACGCTTACAGGAAGCAGAGCCGGCAGCTCCACCTGCTGAGGGCGAGGAAGGACCCCGAGGTCACAGAGAGGTCGTAGCAACGTCCCTTGGCGGTGACGGCCACTCTGGTCCCCGCTCCCACGGGTGCACGGGGGACAGACGTGCCCGCACAGCACCCAGGAGCCCGTCCACGCCCACGTCCGCGTCCACGCCCTCCTCGTACCCGGAGGCAGCGGTGCCCGGAGCTTCGCCACAGAGAGGTCCGCCTCCCAAACCCGTCCCCGCCGCTCTCCTTCCTTCACACACATGCTGTACCCGCCTTGTCGCCCGCACACCCCTCCCTCCCCTCCCACCACACACACTCAGACACACAGAGACACACACACATACACACAGAGACACACAGAGACACACAGAGACACACAGAGACACACAGAGACACACACAGAGACACACACACACAGAGAGAGACACACACAGACACACACAGAGACACACAGACACACACAGACACACACACTCGCACACAGACACACACACGCACACACACACAGACACACACACACACGCACACACACACAGAGACACACACACATACACACAGAGACACACACAGACACACACAGAGACACAGACACACACAGACACACACAGAGACACACACACACACAGAGACACACACAGACACACACACAGACACACAGACACACACAGACACACACACAGAGACACACACACAGAGAGACACACACAGACACACACACACACAGACACACACACACAGACACACAGATACACACACACATGCACGCACACACACACTCACACACAGACACGCACACACACACGCACACACACACACAGACACGCGGGCCGCCTGGGCGCGGCTGGGACCCCGAACCCTCTCGGGGCCCAGGCTGTGGGCAGGACCCTCGGGGGGAGACGGTCGGACATAAATAAGATGGGAGCTCGGGGACACGGAGGTGCTCGGACGGGACGGATGCGGCGCCCGTCAAACCCGGATGGAAAGCCTGTGCGCTCGCTCCAGAGCGCGGCCGGGGTGACGAGCCTTCGGGGGGATAAAGGGACCGGAGACAGCACTGCGGTTACTTAGAGGCTATTTCCAAATGTACGACGACGACAGAAACACAGCCCTCCAGCGCGCCCTCCAGGGTTCCGCCAGCCACGCCTGACGGCTCCCCAGTGGCTCACGGCCGCCGCAGGCGGACACAGAACCAGACGAGGCGGGAACTTCAGCGTCTGCCCCGTTTGTCCCGTCCTCCCGTCTCAGAGGCGCCTTCTGACGCCCACGCCTGGAACGCTCGGTGTCTCTCCAGCAGCCGATGTCGACGTCTCTCTTTCCCGTCGCCCTGCAAAGCCCCAGCGCCGAGGACGAAACACACAGTCCAGCTTCTAAAGGGGAACGGCCCGAGTCCACGTCGGCGTCCACGTCGGGTCCGTGGCTGAGGCCCGTGGCCCGGCCCACGAGGCGGTGTCTCGTGAGGCCCGGGCGCCGCGGCGCTTGGCGCGGAGCGCTGGTCCCAACGCGGTTCCTCGGGAGACGGCTCCTGAGGCCACGGCCTTCGGCCACGAGGACGGCCTGTCCGAGTCCTCTCCCATCGTGCACCGTTGTTCCGGGTCCCGGTTTGGCGAGAAGGCGGCTGGCGTGGGCCGGAGAAGCTGATCTGAGGACGGGGAAGGGTCCGCCTCGCCCCCCGACGGCGCCGGAGGCCGGGCTGAGGGGCGGCAGGCGCTCAGCTGCTCGAGGTGCGGGCGTGCATCCTCTTGGCCACGTCGTACACGTAGGCGATGTCCGGCCGCTTCTCGGGGTCGGGGTTGATGCACATGTTCACCAGCTGCCGGAGCTGCGGGGACAGAAGGCGGGCACTGAGCGCCGGCCGCTCAGACGGGCGGGCGGGCGGGCGCGGCGTTCTGGCCGCACGCTCCTCTGAGCAGACACACGTGGCTCGTGGGGAGATTTCCTCCCACCGCGGAGGCCCAGGGAGTCCTCCCGGTGAGCGTGCGTGCGAGGGGCCTGGCGGACGCCCTGCCGAGCGAGAGGTCGGACAGAGAGAGTCGAGAAGCGTGTGGCTCCCCGCAGAGGGGGACACAGAACTGAAAACTACAACTGAACGAAGAAGAAAAACAAGCAAAAGCTCAGACACAGACCGCAGTGTGCTGGATGGGGGGGCGGGGGGAGCAGTAGAGGGTAAAGGGGTCAGACCACTGGTGACAGGAGGCGGCCTGGCGTGGGGGTGGTCACGCAGGGCGGCAGGCAGATGGCGTGCCATGGCATTGCACACTGGAAACTAGTGGCCTTACTAACCAGCGTCACCCCAACACGCTTGGTTTTAAAAAGAGGCCGTGTCTACACCAGCAGCCGGAGCCTTCTGCCTTGTACGTATGGCTTTAGGAATAATCTAGATTTTTCGAAAACCTGCATGAACTCTCTCGGGTCAGCGTGTCAGCGCTTGTGCAATCACCAAGTCACCATGCTCTCGTCACCGTCACCACGTCTCCCTCTGAGGGCGCTACGATGCCCACGGATGCCCCAGCGGAGCAGAGGGCAGCTAGCACCCTCTCTTCTCCGCGGTCCCCCCCCGCCGATGGCCAGCAGGGACCTCGGGAGCAGGGCCAGCGGCCGAGGGGGCGCCCAGGAGGAGGGGGCGGTCCCTCCGCCCGGGACCCGCCACAGGCGGCCGCACCCCGGTGTCTGCCCTCGGCCCGACGGGCAGGCGGCCCCCTCCACCGGCTCCATCGTTAAAATCCTGCCGAGGTCACCATGGCAACCGCCCGCCGCGCGTGTGAAATGCAAACGCGGCTGGAACGAGGGGCGCAGGGCGGAGGTGAAATATTCATGCCGCCGGAGGAGGGGCGGTGAGTGACACAACAAAGGGCGCTGGCAGGCTCCGGCTGCGCCCCCGGGCCCGGCTGCCCTGCCCTGCCCGCGGAGCGCCCGCCCCACGCGTGTTCACGCCGATGACCCGCACGCCAACGCCGTGGACACGGGCAGGCGGCCAGCGGGCTCCATCGACGCCCGGAGAGGCCCTCGGGGGTTCGCTGTCTGAGCAGGAGGCTCAGTTCCCCCATCGACAGAAGCAGAACGGGTCCTACGTGCGGACAGAACACATCTACACCATCCATCCACCATCGCAGGGAAACTGAGGCAGGAGCCTCCGGGCATGAGCGGGAGAAAGGCCGCCCGTCACGGGACTGCAGCCCCGAGTGGGGAGGGGAGCGCCTCAGCGGGCGCGGGCGGGCGGATGGGCGGACAGGTGGACGGAGGGATGGACGGATGGGCGGGCGAACGGATGGACGGACAGGCGGACAGAGGGATGGATGGATGGGCGGATGGAGGGACGGACGGGCGGGCGGATGGAGGGGCGGACGGACAGAGGGGCGGATGGACGGGCGGGCGGACAGAGGGGTGGATGGACGGATGGACGGGCAGGCGGGCGGACGGACGGACAGACGCCGCGAGGGCGGGCACTCACCTCCTCCGAGTAGTGGTCGGAGGGCAGCGGCGGGTAGTCGCACTGCTCGATCTTCTTGCACAGCGAGTACAGGTTCATCTTGTCGCCGTAGAAGGGGCTCTGCAGGGCGGCCATCTGCAAAGGCCGGGAAGCCAGGTGGTCAGCGCGCCTCCCGGGGCCCTGCCTTCCCCGGGGCCGGGCGCGGGGACAGACCCTGCCGGCCCTTCGCTGGGAACTCCAAAGACTTCATTGCGGTTTGTGGGTGTTAGTTTTCCACGTTTAAAATCCGCCAAAAGGGAGAGACGGTTACCGTATGTGTATTTATGTACAACACGACACTGAGAAGAAGGACATAAAGAAATCGAAATTCGTTGTAACTAGTTTCCATCAAAGCAACTAGTATTACCTCCTGACTAACCAGATGGTCTACACGGAGTGGCCAGATGATGACGACCTCTGAACGCATAATATGACTGCCCAGTATATGTATGAGTGCGGGCACGGGTGGGGTCCGGCCAGCCTGGCCAGGGGGAGGGGACGTGGGCGGTCGGCCGGCCTGCCTGCTGGTCGCACTCCTGGTCGAGGGGACCGTTTGCATAGGAGCCTTTTATTTTACAGGATATACACCGAACGGCCGGAATATCATGCGTTCAGAGATCATCCTCCGGCCGCTTCGTGTACATCGGAGCGGCCGGGACAGAGCGGACACAGGCCGTGGCTGAAGCTGACGTGGCCCAGCGGCGCTCAGGGAGGAGGGCGGGCTTGGCTCTCCATCGCCGTCCGGGGAAAGGGCCCCCGAGTCCAGACCTGACCCTCAGTCTGCAGTGACCTGGGCCTCTCCTCCCTTCGAAGCGTCTGAGCCAGCAGAGGCCACGCCTCAGCCACCTCACCACGGCCGGTGGAGGTTTTAACTCAGGGAAAAGCCTCAGGAATGAATTCAAATCAGCGTCACGGGCAGCGAGGACGCGGTTCGCAGGCTACAAACTCAGACTCGGTTCCAATGTTCGCGTCCCGTTCCGCGCGGGCGGCTGGGGCGCAGCAGCGAGGCGGCGGGCACCGGGGCTGCCCGAGCCAGTCACCCTTTCCGCCCGCGCAAATCCGCACGGGGACACGTGTACGTGGGGACATGTGTACACGTGTACACGGGGACACGTGTACGCGGGGACAGGCGGGCCCGTGTGAGACATGTCCTCAGCAGCATCGGGGACGGCCACGCCGAACGCTCACCGTCTGCGCCGCCAGCGTTAACCCCTTCAGTGCTGCAGGCGGGAGGCCCGGCCAGCACCTCACATCAGACCCCTCCGTCCTGCACAGACACCCCGGAACTGCCCCCAGGGAGAGGGGAGAGGGGAGAGGGGGGAGGGGAGGGACATTTCTAAAAGAGGGGCTCCAACCATCATCGTGTGTTCTGTGTTCGAACTGCAAGGAGGGCCTTAGCTGGTGTTGCTCAGTGGATAGAGCATCGGCCTGCAGACTGAAGGGTCCCAGGTTCGATTCCCGGTCAGGGCACAGGCCTGGGCTGCGGGCTCGATCCCCAGTGGAGTGCGGTGCAGGAGGCAGCCGATCCACGATTCTCTCATCACTGATGTCTCTCTCCTCCCTTCCTCTCTGAGATGGATAAAAAAGATGCTAAAAATAAACGCCAGGAGGCCGCCTGGTAAACAGGACACGGCAGACCGGGCTGCACATGCACAGGGTTCTGTCCATCGTCCGTCTGTCCGTCCGTCGGTCCGTCCCCGGGCCCGGCCCCCACGCCCGCGCCGGGGGCTCCTCCTCGCAGGCCTCAGCGGGCCCTCGGGGGTTAACGGCCCGGCGCTCACGCATCCGCTGCTCTGACAGATGAGAAATGTCAACCGTCCTGTTTTTATTTTCCAGCCGGAGCTCCATTCATCTGGCTCATTAGTGCGCCCGGCGGGCCTGACAGCTGCGCCCGCTCCTCCCGGCGGCGGGTCCGGGCTAATTTGATCCTCCGCCGCCGGCCGCGGGCTGATTGACGCGCCCCCTGACCCCGGCCGGCGCCCCGATCAGTGTGCCGGGGGCGAAGGGGCCGGGCGCGCTCTCTCCTCGCACGCGAGCCGCCACCCTCCGCCCGTGTAAGACGCCTGTCCGTGCAAAGGTCCCTGTCGCCGAGGCGCTGGCTTTTAATTAGCGTCTGCTCGGTGCACGGCCATGAGGGCGGCGCTGGAGGGGCGAGGGCGCACTGATTTATTTGAGGTCTCGGGAACATCTCAAAGTCTGACGTTCCGAGTTTCAGGGGCTCCCGTGTGGGGCATCCGGGGGGACCCTGTGGGAAAGGCCCGTGTCCCCCCTTCCGAACGCGGAGCAGATGCCACAGAACGTGCAGGACTCTGGGAGAGCCCCAGCTCCCGACGGCCCGCTCGCAGGAGCCGAGCACCTGCTCCGACGTGGAAGCTGAGGACCGAGGGACACTCCCCTCGTTCCGCCATCGCCCACGGCCGGGAGCCAGGGGAGTGGCCAGCGGGGCGGGGAGCACCCACCTCGTACAGCAGGCAGCCCGGCGCCCCGGCCCCAGCGGAGCCCCCTGGGCACAGGGTGCAGGCCCGGGCGGAGAGCACCCACCTCGTGCAGCAGGCAGCCCGGCGCCCCGGCCCCAGCGCAGCCCCGTGGGCACAGGGTGCAGGCCCGTGGGCACAGGGTGCAGGCCCGTGGGCACAGGGTGCAGGCCCGGGCGGGGAGCACCCACCTCGTACAGCAGGCAGCCCAGGGACCAGATGTCGGACTTGAAGTTGTAGCCGTTCTCGTGGATCCGCTCGGGGGACATGTAGTACGGGGTGCCCACTGCGAAACACGGGCTCCCGTCAGCAGGCGGCAGCTGCAGTGGCTGCCCGGCTGCGAGGGCAGGGGGCGGGGTGGGGCCCCGGAGCGCCCCCGTCTGACTGGGAGGGGCTGCACAGACCCCGGGGGGGGCCTCACCCAGCGAGTGCGCGGCCGTGGTCTTGGAGCTGAAGAAGCGGCCGAGGCCCAGGTCCCCGAGCTTGACCACGCCCATGGCCGTGATGAACACGTTGGCCGGCTTGATGTCTGCGGAAAGAGGTGAGGCGGTGGGAGTGAGGGGGCGGGGGCGATCCTGGCGGCTCAGCGCGCCCCCTAGCGGTCAGGCTGTCTGCACCCTGCGCGGCCCGCTGGACTCCGAGGGTTTACCCATCCTCACGTTTCTGTGCCCGCCTCCTCGGAGACAATGAAAATCGAGGCAGCATGATCCGGGACACGAGTAATTCTCACTTAAAACACATGTTCCCCTCTTCCCATAAGCGCTTGTGGAACACAGGGCGTACGGAAGTGGGTCCCTTCACGTGAATCTTAAACTGTCGGCCTCTTCCTGACACACTGACATGGAACATGGTCCACAGCTCCGTGCACAGGACTCGCCAAGGGCCCTCAGGACCTGAGCTCAGATGGGGTCTGACACTGCCGTGCCCCCACCCGGGGCGGTTCTTCCTGGTGAGGCCTCGTCACCTGACTCCCGGCCAGGACGCCGGCAGCTGGCACTGCACTGAGCCCTGAGCGGCCACCACAGTCTCTGGACATCGGAGAGACCCCCTCTATGGGGAGACCCCTCTATGGGGAGACCCTCTCTATGGAGAGACCCTCTCTATGGGGAGACCCCTCTATGGAGAGACCCTCTCTATGGGGAGACCCCCCTCTATGGAGAGACCCCCTCTATGGAGAGACCCCCCTCTATGGGGAGACCCCCTCTCTGGGGGGACCCCCTCTATGGAGAGACCCCCTCTATGGAGAGACCCTCTCTATGGGGAGACCCCCCTCTATGGGGAGACCCCCATCTATGGGGAGACCCCCCTCTATGGGGAGACCCCCCTCTATGGAGAGACCCCCTCTATGGAGAGACACTCTCTATGGGGAGACCCCCCTCTATGGAGAGACCCCCCTCTATGGAGAGACCCCCCTCTATGGGGAGACCCTCTCTATGGGGGACCCCCTCTATAGGGAGACCCCTCTATGGGGAGACCCCCCTCTATGGGGAGACCCCCTCTATGGGGGGACCCCCCTCTATGGAGAGACCCTCTCTATGGGGGACCCCCTCTATGGGGAGACCCCCCCACTACGGGGCGCCCCTGCACCCCAGAGGGCGCAGCACAGACCCAGCCCCCTCGACCCCCCTGCGCGCCGTCCCCGTCCCCGTCCCCGCCCCCGGAGCTGCGGCTGGCGGTAAGTCCGGGCGGCCCGGCGGCGCCCACCTCGGTGCATGACGCGGCGGGAGTGCATGTGCTCCATGGCGCCGCACAGCTGCACAAAGTACTTCCACACGGTGCGCTCCGGGATCAGCCGCTTCTGCTTCTTAAAGTGCTGGGGGGGGGGAGGGGGACAGTGAGTCCGGAGAGTCCCCGCTCCTCCCCTCCCGCCCCGCCCCCGCCCCCCCCCCCGGGCCCAGCCCCCGCCCCCGGGGCGCCAGCCCCCCCCCCCACCCGGGGGACCAGCCCCCGCCCCCCCCCCCCGGGGGACCAGCCCCCGCCCCCCCCCCCCCCCCCCCCGGGGCGCCAGCCCGTGTGGGGCTCAGACCGCGGGCCGGCCGTGGGGACGGGGCTCCTGCGTACCCAGGGCAGGTGTAACCCAAGACTGGGGACCCACTCCGGGTGACGCCAAGGCCAACGGCAGCCTCGAGGGCAGACGCGCGGGCGCCCTGGCCGTGCTCCGGACCTGCCCGGCCGCCCGCCTGACCGGCCGCCGGACCGGGAGGGCCTGGTGAACCAGGCGGAGGACGGAGACAGATGGCTCTGCTGGGAGCGCTCACTGCTCTCAGGTCCAAGGTCAAGAGCGTGGGAGACGCCCGAAGTGGCTCCGCTCCCGCCTCTCCTCCTCCCCCAGAGCTGCTGGCGCTTTGGCTAATCCCCAGTCTGTAACGGAGTCTGCGCCCTCCCCCGATCCCGGCCTCAGGTTCCCCCCGTGATGTCATCTCACACCACAGAGGGCAGCGCCGAGGGGCTGGGCTGGCCCGGCTGCCGCCCCCGGGGGGTGCTGGCCCTGCGGAGTGAGTGACGGCACGTGGCCCGGCCCAGGCACACACGGGAACCACAGCGCACAGGTCCGTGTGCCCACGTCCGCCTGCCCGTGACGGCCGGTGACAAAGGACCAGGCGGGGGACACCGGCCTCCTTTCCTCTGAGCCCGGCGGGAGCCGCCCCGGCCCTGCCCGGGGCCTCCGAGCCCCAATTAGAGGCACACGGAGCGCCGGCTACTCACCCGGCCGCCGCGTTAATTATTCATCGCGGAGCTTTGATGCGCGGCCGCCCGGCTCCGCTCGGATCAGACCGGGAGCGATATTTCCTCTCCCCAATTAGGCCGCCCGAGAACGGCCGTGCCGCCGACGCGGTGATTTACGCTCTGCAGCGGCCTGTCCCTCTGCCAGCGCCCGCGGCTCCATAAAGCACTGTCCCCGCCACCGGAGCAGCAGGGCGGGCGCCGGCTCAGGAGCACCGGGGGCGGGAGCACCGGGGGCTCAGGAGCACCGGGGGCTCAGGAGCACTGGGGGCGGGAGCACCGGGGGCGGGAGCACTGCGGGCGGGAGCACTGGGGGCGGGAGCACTAAGGGCGGGAGCACTGGGGGCGGGGAGCACTGGGGGCGGGAGCACTGGGGGCTCAGGAGCACTGGAGGCGGGAGCACTGGGGGCGGGAGCACTGGGGGCTCAGGAGCACTGGGGGCGGGAGCACTGGGGGCGGGAGCACTGGGGGCGGGAGCACTGGGGGCGGGGGGCGGGGGCTCAGGAGCACTGGGGGCGGGGAGCACTGGGGGCGGGGGACGGGGGCTCAGAAGCACTGGGGGCGGGGAGCACTGAGGGCGGGGGGCGGAGGCTCAGGAGCACTGGGGGTGGGGAGCACTGGGGGCGGGGGGCGGGGGCTCAGGAGCACTCGGGGGCGTCTCAGGCCGAGAGGCAGCCCCCTCCCCGCTCCGCCAGCGCCCGTGGGGGCAGAGCGTGGATCAGCAGGACACAGCATGTCGTACGGCCACGTGGTCAGCCTGGGCCTCTGGACCAGTGCCCACGGGCGTGAAACAGGCGCCTTGCACACACACCCGCCACCAGCCGGCCGGCCCACTCGGCCTGCATCCCGCAGGTCCCCGGTCAGTGTGCCCACCGGACAGCCGAGCGGTGAGAGCAGCCTCACCTTTATCATCCTGGACAGGTCGCCAGCGTCCGCCAACTCCAGAACGATGTTCAGTTCGTTGTCTTCAATGAAGGACGCGTAGTATTTGATCACGTTCGGGTGGTTGAGTTGCTGCGGAGAGAAAACATCCTCTCCTTAAACATTCCCAGGAGTTTGGTAGCTTAAGAGCTCAGTTAGCTACTGCATTTCATCTCTACGTCACAGAGACGCCACGTGACAGCGTGTTTTTCTTTAATCTTGGGAATGTTAAAGGAAGTGCATGCGTTAATTTTATCTTCATGTTCTTCATTAGAAATAATAGAGTATACTGGGCACTGAGTTTTAATAAAAGTGTATTCTGTCCAGTCATCTATCCCTGCTACAAATGAATGGCAAGATGGACTCATCAGCAGCTAAAAACTTTCCTCCGAGCCGAGACCTGCCAGGTCAGGGCGTGCAATGGTAATCGCCTTCTCCCTTTTATCCTGCTCTGAAGTCCGGGCTGCCCCTAGCGTAGCTACCGCCATGGTTAAAAGACAAAACAAATAGAAAATTAAAAATGCTAACGCCTGGCACCTGTCACACTGCATCCAGACGCTGCCCCTCTCCGTTTCCCAGTGTGAAGTGAGGGGAGCTGACCCTCCCCATCGTCCCGTCAAGTCATTCCACGATTCCCGAGGTGACCAGTCAGCGGCGGCCGGCCCCTACCTTGAGCAGGTCTATTTCTTTGATGCAGTCGGCACGGGCTTTGGCGTCCATGAGGTCGAATATCTAAGAGCAGAGCGGAGTTGGGTAAGTCAGCCCCCTGACCGAGCTGCCCGCCACGCCCGCTCCTCAGGACTTTCCGAGGAGACAGTGCACCCCCCGAGCGTGTCCCCCAGCGCCTGTGGCTGTGGAACCTGCAGGATGTCAGCCCTGGGGCTGCTGAGTCCCTGCCCCGGGCCACTGGCACCGAGCACGCACGTTACTGAGACTCGGAGCACCGGCCTCGGCTCGCAGCCTCGACGGTGCTGACCAGGAGAGACACGGCCGGCCCCCACCGCGTTCAGGCCACGCGACAGGACGCGCTGCCGTCCGTGGTGGAGAGGGACTTCCCACCGGCCGTCTGCCCGCTGGTAACGGGGGAGGCCCCCGCGGGAGGGACCGGGCAGCGGGGCCGGTCCGCGCCCCTGAGGGCGATCTGACCCCGGACGGGCCGGAGCGCCTACCTGCACCTTCTTCAGGGCCACGGGCACGCCGTCCAGCAGGCAGGACGCCCGGTACACCTCGCTGAACTGCCCGCGGCCGATCTTCTTCTCGATCCGGAAGTTGGCCAGCGTGTTGTAGCCCATGTCCGGCCGCAAGGCCTTCTGGAAGCAAAGGACGGAGCGGCTTCAGTCGCGAGGCACAGCCATGGGCCGGGCCGCCCCCGCCGGTGTGCGCGGAGACGCCGGTCCCCGCACAGCATGGCCCCAGCTCCGGTGCACTGAGACCCCGGTCCCCGCACAGCACGGCCCCAGCTCCGGTGCACTGAGACCCCGGTCCCCGCACGGACGGCCCCAGCTCCGGTGCACTGAGACCCCGGTCCCCGCACAGCACGGCCCCAGCTCCGGTGCACTGAGACCCCGGTCCCCGCACGGACGGCCCCAGCTCCGGTGCACTGAGACCCCGGTCCCCGCACAGCACGGCCCCAGCTCCGGTGCACTGAGACCCCGGTCCCCGCACAGCACGGCCCCAGCTCCGGTGCAGAGACCCCGGTCCCCGCACAGCACGGCCCCAGCTCCGGCCGGAGGGGCTGCACAGACAGGCACTACGTTGTCCCCGCGGCCTGCCACGCCGGTGTCACAGCCCTCCCACCACGGGTCACCCCCTGAGCAAGGCCCACACGGTGGCCGGCCTGCGGACCCATGAGAGAATCCAGAGTTTCCGTCTCCCGATGAGCAGACAGGCCTGGGCATAGACATGCGTGTTAGAACGGGGCTGAGCATGCACACACACACGTCACGGGGGGCTGGACCCGCACCGTGTCCGGGACGGCGCAGGCGGTGAGCCAGCTCACAGGTGCCGCCGCTCAGAGACTCCGTGGCCGTCCCAGCTTTTCCAGCTTCCTGACTTTAAACACAGTGTTACCAGGAGCGGCGGTCAGTGCCCGCGCCTCCTAAGGATGCGTACGTCTGAGGGTCTGCAGCAGCGAGACCAGGCCCCGCGGCCCCGGGTGCGAGCCGGCCGGCAGCAGGTGCACGTCGGCGAGCGGGAGCCCGCCCCGCGGCGGGTGACTGGCAGGCGTTCGTGACGGCCGAGGCCTGTGACAGCCGCCACCGGGATGGCGCGCTAATGTGCCCTGGCATGCGGGCCTGTAATCACGCATTTACATATGCAATGACCTACATTTGCATGTCAGGTCGCAGGCTGCCGGCTGATTAAGCCGGGCCCCCCCGAACGGGCGGCGAGGCCGGAGGGCGCGCCTGGCAGCTGAGGGACGGGCTGCCACCCGGGATTAGGCTGAGCAGCCGAGGCATCGGACACTTCGTTACACGTCACCTGCCGGCAGGCCGCGGTGAGCCAGGGGCTGGTGACCGCCGTCCATCGCATCCTCACAGGCAGACGGGCGGGCACGGACCCGCGCCTCCAGCCCATCGCCCGCACTCTGCGTGACACAGGCCGGTCGGGAGGCTCCTCCGTGACCCCGCACCCGGCGTGACCCCAGGCCGTCCCAGCCACGGCGCCGGGCGGCTGCCACTGCAGGCAGCGCGGTCAGTCCTGACGAGAAGGGGTGTCGCCGGGGGCCGGGCGGGAAGTTATTTTTGGAAAAGCACGGTCTCTCTCTGAACGGTGAGTCCAGCCCCGGAACAATGCTGGTCGCTGGCCCCCGGGAATTGATCTGCTCGCACTGGGGGCGGAGCGCGCTGAGCAGTGGTAATGCGGGCCGCGAGGCGCTGATGGCTCCCGGGGGAAATCAGAGCCGCACGCGGACTCCCGCTCCCCGGGGAGATCGTCGGTCCCGGAGCCCCAGGGGGGCCGTCATCCGCGATCGAAGGCACAGCAGCATCACTAACAGGGCGTCACGGGCACCGCCAGCGTCTCCGACTGGGCCTCACGTTCCCGTTTACGCAAGCTGACAACCTGCTTCTATCTGATAACGTTAACGTGGCTCATTTTAACGGAATTTGAAAGCAACAAAATGCCTTTCCATTTACGTCCATAAAACTCACTCTGTGGCCTTGAAGGACACATCACTCACCTCCAAGCGACACCAGTCACAATGCACTGCGTTGTCCACACGCCTCTCTGTGAGCAGAGAGCACAGCCCCACACGTGCACATGCCAACGCCACGTGTGCCAACCAAGTCTCACTAATTGTGCTTCTTCCGTTTGAGAAATTATCTCCCTAAAATCTCCGGGAATATTTCAAAAGTGCCCTGTTCCTACGGACTGTGTGTCCGAGTGACACGGGGACCGACGTGAGAACCACGTACTCGACATGAGAACACGCGCGGTGTGACCACACGCGGCCTCTCCTGTGAGCCTCGGCTGCCCCCGTCCAAAGCACAGAGGTGCGAGCGCCCGGACCCGCCTTACCTGAGGCTGGAACTGGGGGGCCGGTGGCCCCTGCAGGCCTTGCGGCTTCTCATCCATCGTCCGGAGGAAGAGGACCGTCAGCGCTCTGCAAGCAAAGACCACGTGTCAGAGCCACGTCGCCAGCACCACACTCACCTCACCTGGGCGGCCCAGCGCGGCCCAGGGGCCGGGAGGGGCCCGGAGCGGCCAGGTGCCGGTGGGTGGGACAGAACCAGGAGCGGCCACCGACAGCCAGGAGCGGCCACCGACAGCCAGGAGCGGCCACCGACGGCCAGGAGCGGCCACAGACGGCCAGGAGCGGCCACAGACGGCCAGGAGCGGCCACCGACGGCCAGGAGTGGCCACCGACAGCCAGGAGCGGCCACCGACGGCCAGGAGTGGCCACCGACAGCCAGGAGCGGCCACAGACGGCCAGGAGTGGCCACAGACAGCCAGGAGCGGCCACAGACGGCCAGGAGCGGCCACAGACAGCCAGGAGCGGCCACAGACGGCCAGGAGCGGCCACCGACGGCCAGGAGCGGCTCAGACGGCCAGGCCCGAGGCTCAGACAGCAGCAGCAGCGGCTCAGGTTTCAGGCCGGTCTGCAGTGGCTGCCCGTCCGGAGCCGCGTTTCACAGGCCACGGGGCCGCCCCAGGGAGTGACTCACAGCCTCATGTCCGCCTCTTTCTGCCAAGCCGGCCCGTTTCTGAGCTTTGGACACCCCAGTTCCCTGGCCCAGTGCTTCCTGGGCCAGCACAGATCCCCTGCCCCAGGCAGCCCTGCAGCCACTGCCACCCGCTCCGGTGCCCTCCTGTGCCCTCTGGTGCCCTCCTGTGTCCTGCAGCAGCCAGCACCACGCGTGTGTGGGGGCCCCAGGCCCTGAGGACAAAGGCTGCAGAGAGGCCCAGCCCCATGGGGAACCGGATGATCAGCTGGGTCTCATTTCACGGGAGCTTCAAAGCCACAGGCAGGCCGGGCAGCGAGAACACCGACCACAACGCTCACCTCGTCTTCAATCAGGACCATAACCTTGGGCAGTAATGAGAGAGCAGGCATGTTCTCACACACACACCCCGCACACACTCTCTCTCTCCACACCCACACACACAAGACTGAAGAGACTACGTATTTAATATATGATTGACCTCCAACAAGAGAAAATCCCAGGCTAGGATGGGAGGCCAGCACGGAGCGCGCCCCAGAACCCCTCCTCTGACAGCTGACCGCCAGACCACGCCCGCTCTAACCCCTGGGACCAGCGTCCGTCCAGCACGTTCAGTGCAGCCAGCTGCTCGGGGCCAGTGCCGGCCGCACCCCAGCCTTCCGCACGGCCGTCTGCTCAGGGCTGCCCTCTGTTCCCACCGAGCAGGAAAGCCTGCAGAGCACCGACCTGCACTGAGTGCGCGAACGTCACACACAGAAAGGTGTTTTACAATCACACTTTCACCGTGTGTGTGTGTGTGTGTGTGTGTGTGTGTGTTACACAAAACCCAGCGTCCGAACACCCGCTTCTCATCGCTGACGGAGGTTTAACGAGGCCGGTGCCATCGGAGAGGGGCGGCTGGTCAGCTCTGTGCTGAGTGAATGTTCTGTAAGTTCAGCCACCCTCTGCGGGCAACTTCCCAGCAGCCATCTCTTCTGCGGGAAAGCGGGCGTCTGGGTCCAGCCCCCCAGGTGAGAACTCCGTTTGCTTCGTGTCCCGGAGGAGGTTCTCCCACAAACCATTTAGGGCCTGGTCAACGCGGCTCTTTGGCCCCTTGAGGGTTTAGCAACGCCCAGCTTAGGAGTCCCCGAACTAAGTTAACAACAATGTATGTACCTAGGCAGTTTAAGTGTAAAAACGTCGGCTCTCCAAAGAGATTTCCGTCGTTGTGCCGTTGATACCTGGCTCTGCTGACTAAGGAGTTTGCCGACCACTGCCTTAGGGGGAAGCAGGGGAACAGGAGCAGAGGCCCTTAGCCCGCTTTTGCCCAGAATCCCCCTCCTAACGCCCGGCACCTCGCACAGCATCAGGCTCCGACCGCACGGCCCCCAGGCCCTGTGGGTCCCGGGAGCCCACCTGCTCCGTTTCCTGCGGGAGGAGCAGCGGAGCCGCTGCGCACATCCAGTTCGCTGGCCGCCGGCTCCGAGCGGCTCCGGCTGGGAGTGGTGCTCCCCCAGCTGCCATGGCGACGACCGGCGATAAGGCAGGACCAGCCCTCCGGGGCCCGGGGATGGGTACGGGGACCCACCGCCCAGGAGCACGCGGCTCGCCCTGCTCGGAGCGACCGTGTCTGCCGCTGACCGCCCAGAGCAGAGCTGTGGGTGCGGGGAGCTGTGTCCTCACTCAGAGACGCTGCGATGCCCTGAGATCCCGGTCTGTCTGTCTATCTCATCCCCACAGCCCGGACTCCCGCTCAGTTCATGGGACACCTGTCACCGAGCCCACAGGCCTCTCCCCCCAGGAACGCGTCCGCCCAGGCGCTCACACCGCCTCTCCCCCCGCACGCCCACGCGGAAACCCTGCGACTGGCAAGCCCGTTACTTATTCACACTTTTATTTTTAGTAAATGACTCCTCCACCGTTACCTTGGCTAGAACCTGCAGGTGAGCTCGCTCAGAGGAAAAAATAACGGTTCCATCTGGCCTCGCTGGGCTGCAGCTCGGTAAGCAGGCCACACGCCTAAAGGATGATGATGATCAGGAGGTACGTCAGGGTCAGGATTGTGGGGAGCGCTGGGGGTTATGCCAAAGGGGCAGAGTGTGGAGTAACAGGACAAACGAGTCCTGGCCCCGACCCGGCCCGCTCCCGCCTGGCCCGCGGGCAGCTGCCTCCCCCGCCAAGGGCAGAGAGAGCCCTCACCCTCGCCCGCCGGAGCCTCAGGGGCGTCCTGCGCCACCGCTTCAGTGAATGGGACGTGAGCTTTAGTGTCAGTGAAAGCTGCAAACGGCACCCGCAGTGTGAAGCTGCAGGCCCCGGGGGAAGGGGGTGTCCCGGGGCCGTGGCTTCCAGGCTTTCCAAGCTCCCCGTTCCTGTGAGCCCTCCCAGCAGAATGCCAGCAACCGGCTCCTCACGCATCTTCCGTCTGTCCGGGATCTCCTCAGAACATTCCGGGGGAGGAGGGGGTGTGGGGAGTCATTCCAGATCACAGAAGAGTGGACTGCAGAGGCACGTCCTGTCCCTCGCCCAGGATTGCACAAGGAGAAGGTTCCAGAGCTCGGGTTTCGGAAGTCCGGGGATCAGTGTGAGTCCAGCCTATTGTGTGTGCGCACACACATGCACACACACGCACACACATGCCGAGCCCTGTGTGGCTGCACCTCTTCCAGGAAGCAGGCGATTCCTGGAACGGGCGGATGATTCTAGGAAAGGCAGAGCCTGCGTGTGCACAGCGGACGCCCGTGGAGCCGCAGGCGGCACTGGGGTCGGGCCTGAGGCGGCTCAGAGCGGCCACATCCTGCGGAGGCCGGAGCGCCTCGCCCACACCGGCCGCGTGCAGGAGCCTCCATGCCTCCCCGAACCCCTCTGCGCCCTCCCAGGCCACGCGCTCGCCGCTCGGACCCAGTCCCGGACCAGCTCAGCCCCGAGGCTCAGACTGGGGCCGGCGGGGGAAGACACAGAGGTGAGCCTGGACTTCGCCCAGGACCCGGGGATCTCTTCTCCCAGTGCCTCTTCCTCGTCCTGCGTGGGGTGGGCCTCTGAGCAGCCAAGGAGGCGAGCAGAGCCTGGCACGGGGAGCGCCCGGCATGCAAAGGCCTGTCCGGTCACCGCATCTATCGGGGGAGAAGGCGGTCATGGAAAAGGAGCCTGTTACTCATCCCGGCGTTCCTGAACGCCGCCACCGACAGAGGCAGGACGGAGGGCTGGTGCTGCCCGCAGGCCCGGGGGCCAGGAAGTGGGGAGCCTGGGTGCCCGGCGGAGAGACACTGCAGGGACCCACGGAGGAGGGAGCAGCGCCCCCTGCGGGGACACCCCGGGCTGGAGGGAGCCCATCTGTGGCTGCTGAGCGTTACTTAGGAAACAGCTGTGCTCCTGCCTCCAGCTGTGACGGAGTGACAGCCGCGATTTAAAGAGCTAGTGCCGGCGCGGTGAGCTGAGGCTCCTGAGCCGAGGCCTGGCTACCGCGGCCGGCAGAGGCGGCTCTCACCCTGACACAGGAGGCTGCAGGGCTCTCCTGGCCAGACATCGCAGCAGCAGGACGGACTCTACAGCCAATCAATCAATCAATCAATCAATCGCTTCTCAATGAGATGCTAGTATCTTCCTTTAAAAGGCCTTGTGGCTTCCCCCGGTGTGGCCCAGGCAGCGCGGGCAGCACGACATCTGTGCCCCTTACGGTAAAGGCGATCCCACCGCAGACCGGCCGCTCCCGGCCCGCACATGAGACCATGGTGCCTGCTTCCCACACGCCCACCTGTCACACCCGGATCGGACCACACTCAGGTGCTGAGCCGGCCCACAGCTCCCTGGGCCATGGCAGTCAAGGTTCGGGTCTGGGGCCCCCAAAATAGCTGCCCCTTCCCGGTGGGGACTGTGTCCCGGCTGGCGGCTCCCGGATCACAGATCGCACAGCTCAGACTCCCGCCAACCATCCAACAGCAGGTCCTGCTCCAAAGAACGGAGGAGCCAGGGGCGGGGGGAGAACTGCTAACGAGACACAACTCCTCCTCATCAGAGGGTGCAGACTCTAAGTCCGCGGTAGGCAAACTGCAGCTCGCGAGCCACATGCGGCTCTTTGGCCCCTGGAGGGCGGCTCTTTCACAAAACGCCACGGCCTGGGCGAGTCTATGTGGAAGACGTGGCGTTAGAAGAAGTTTACGTTTAAAAATTGTGGCTCTCCAAAGACATGTCCGTCGTTGTGCTGTGGATATTTGGCTCTGTGGACGAATGAGTTTGCCGACCACTGATCTAGGTCATCGAGTGACAAAGTGAAGCTAAAACAACGTGCCATCATCGATCAAAATACTCACTGAATGTGTAAGCTTTATTATAATAAAACGCTGTCTTAGGGCTACACGGAAAATATTAATGTTAGGTACGTGTAAACGCCAGTTCTCACTGAATATTCCACCCGCCCACGTACTACCCTGAACGCTGACACTGGCCACCACACCATTTAACACCAAAGACCATGAGGAACACAAGAGAAGTGAACTTGTGCGTTGCTGTTAGAGACAGAGTAAAACATGAATTCTTTCCCACAAATTAACCCATCGGTGCGCACTCTTCCTGTACAATGACTACCTTTCCATTTACCTCTGAGATGAAGGACCTGCCCTCCCCCTCACCCCCACCTGCCCACCCCCTCACCTGCCCTCCCCCTCACCCCCACCTGCCCACCCCCTCTCCTCGCCTGGGTGACAGCATGCGAACAAACCCCGTTATCTGACTGCAGGCTGCAGGCAGGCAGGACAGACAATGGAAGCTTTGCAGTGCCTCACTGGTAGAAGTTTAACCACTTTTCACAAGCATATCTATTTGATTTTCCTAATCATAACGTAATATCGTTACAACCACGACAAAAACTAGAGCAATTTTTCAATATGAGAACGAGGAATTATTTTAACCATGGGGAGTGGGGGGGGGGGGGAATAATCACGTGTATGCGAGGAAGGAATGTTGTTGCCATTTCACACTCAGCATTTAAGGATATTCTGCAACTCCCGTTTCCTGCCATCCAAAATCTCACCCCGCCCCGCCCCGCCCCGGCCCGGCCCCTGCGGCCCTCTCCTACCCCAGCAGCTAAGGGGAACTGCTCCCAACCCCATACACAGCGTTCACACAGGGAACCACGCCATTGTGGGCACGGCGATCACAGCGCCCAGAGCGGCAGGAGCTGGGCCAGCGCGGAGGGTCCTCAGGAGAGAGACGGGGAGGGGACGGGCATGGGGGAGAGGCCTTTACAGAGACGCCCTCCTGCTCCTCAGAGCGGAGGAGACCGGGCCCGGCGGCGCAGGGGCGCCGAGGTCACAGCGCAGCGGCGGCCGGGGGGCCGCTGAGCTCCGGGCGGCGGTCAGCGGGGCAGGAGGGCGGTGTGCGCCCGGCGCGCAGGGCGGAGGGAGGGACACACACGCGCCCCGCACAGCAGTCCTCGCGGGCGGAATGGGTGCGGGAGGGTCTGCTGTGAAAGCACAAAGCCAGCTGCCCCGCCCCGCTCCGGCCAGAGGCCCTGAGCGCAGAGGCGGCCCCGGCGGGAGGCGCCCAGGACCTGGTCTGACTTTTGGGGAAACTTCGGGGCAAAACCCCGACAGTCCCCGCGGCCAGGTCCGGCTCGCCCGCCGGCCCGCTCCCCGGCCCTGAGGCCCGGGCGCGGCGGGGAGCGGGGCGGACGCGGACGGACCGGGGGAGACCAGCGGGGCCGCGCGCCCGCCCCTCCACGTGCGCCCGTCCCGGCGCCGCACTTCCCTCCCGGCGCTCCGGCCCCGCCCACCCCGCCCGCCCGGAAGTCCCGCCCCGAGCGGAACCACGCTGTCCTCGCCGCTCATTGGCTGCGGGGGCCGTCAGTGCGCCGGGGGCGGGGCCTCGCGCGGCGGGGCGGAATGTCAGGCCCGCGCCTCCCGGGGCGCCCGGCTCCCCGAGCCCCGGTGCCTCCGCCGCCGCGGGCCCTCCCCTCCCGCCGTCCCCCCGCCGTCCCCCCCTCCCGCGGCCGGGCCCCCCCAGCGGCCAGGCCGGACCCGCGGAGGAGGCTGCGGGGCGGCTTCCTCCCCGGGAAACGGAAAGACTCAACTTCTGAGCAAACCGTCTCCCGTGCACGGGCCTTTGGGAAAAAATAACCACCAGCGAACTGGAAAGGAAATTTTAATGTTGCCATTTCGCACTCAGCACTTAAGGACATTTTGCAACTCCCGTTTCCTGCTGTCCCAAATATCACACACACACACACACACACACACACACACACAAATACACACACTTATACACATACATACACACATAGACACACACAGACATAGAGACACACAAATACACACAAGTACACACACACAAACATATACACACACAGAGAGACACACAGGCACACACCAATACAAACATATACATGCACAAACATACATGCACACATGCACAGACACACATATACACACATACACACAGAGAGACACACATACACACACACACCGGCCTCAGTGGTCCTCTTCTGCCCCAGCAGCTAAGGGTAACGGCCTCTAACTAACCCTAACCCTAACCAAACCCTGCAGCTAAGGGGGACCGCCTCTTAAACCCACACACACTGATTCAAATGGAGACTCCGGCCCCACACAGAGCCCCATCCTGTCCAGCGGGAGTGCCAGGATGCATCGCTGCCCCGCTGGTTAGGGGCGCACCGGCGCCAGTGCTTGTGGGGGTCGCCCCAGTGGATGTAACAGTGACGGGGTGCAGGGGCCCTGAGGACCAGGGCGCCTGGTTTCTCAGGTCGCATCCTTAGGATCGATCACCCGATCACCCGTCTCAAAAGGAGCAAGAAGCCCTGGCCAGTGTGGCTCAGTGGACAGAGCGTCGGCCTGCGGACTGAAGGGTCCCAGGTTCGATTCCGGTCAAGGGCATGGACCTTGGCTGCGGGCACATCCCCAGTGGGGTGGGGTGGGGGGATAGAGGGGAGGGGGGTCCAGGAGGCAGCTGATCTGTGTTTCTGACTCTCCCTCTCCCTTCCTCTCTGTAAAAAAAAAAAAAAGAAATCAATGAAATATATATATATATATTCCCCCCAAAGAAGCAAGAAAGTCCCTTCATTCCTGTAACGCTGTTGGGCGGGGGCATGTCTTCCTGTAGGATAATAATTAAGTCCTCACTCTTCAACCCCCTCAAGGTCTAATCCTCCCCCCGCCCCATGGCGGGTCCATTGGTTGGCTACTTCCCGGCCCGAGGCCTGCGGTGCACGGGGCGACCTCCCGGAGCATCATCCTCTGTGACCCCGTCCCGGGCAGCGTGCCCCCCCCCCCCCCCACTTTCCTCCTTGTCCCTTCAGGCTCCTCTTCGTCCCTCCGGCTCTGGCCTCCAAGTTCAATGTCTTTCTTAACCACCATCCCCCGGCACCCCCACCCCACCCCCGTGCCCGCCGGGGCCTGGCCATCCCTCCGTCCCTCCCTCCCTCCCTCCCGCCGTCCTTCCCGTAACGGCGCCCCCACGGAAGCTCACCGTCCAACCGGCCGGCGGTCCCGTCCTCCCCGCGCCCCCCGAGCCCCCGGGGACCCCCATCCGCTCCCCCCCACCCCCGCCCTCCGCCGCGGAACTCCGCTCGGCCGGCCCCGCGGCGGCCGCAACCTGACAGTGGAGCCCCGCCAATCAGCGGCGGATAAATACCCGGCGCGGCCAATCAGCGCGCGCCGGGCGGCGGGAGGCGGGACTTCGCGCAAGTTCCTCGGCTCCTGAAACCCAAGACCTGTTGCCGCCGCCGTGGCCGCGGCCTCGGCCGTCGGAGCCGGTGCCGGGCGCCGAGCCTCGGCCGCTGCCCACGACCGGGGCCCCGCCCGCCCCCGGCTTCGGCGCCGCGCGCCCCGCCTCGCCCCACCTCCCGGCGGACCGGCCGGCCGCGGGGCCCGGAGGCCGCCCCAACGGCCCCGACTCGCCCTTCCAGCCCCGCGCCCGCGCCCGCGACCCCGCAGCGACTCACCAGGAAGTTGGGAGGCGTCCGGCCTCCTGCCCGCGAGGGGCCCGGGCGGGCGGCCCGGCCAGGCGGCGCCGCGGGAAGGCCCGCTGGGCCGGGGGATGGAGCGGGGCTGTGACTGCGCCGCCCGGAGCCGAACGCCACCTCGCGCCGCGCCGCCCCCGCCGGACGCTGCAGGCGCGGCCTCCCCGCCTCGCACGGCCCCGCGCGTCCCGAGAGCGAGCCTAGCGGCGGCCCATCCTCCCGCGGCTCCCGCGCCTCCTCCTCCCGCGGCCGCCGCTGTCAGGAGTGTAAACATCCCGGCATCCCCGAGGGGAGGGCGGGGCGCCGAGGCCACGCCCCTGCGCCCCTGGCCACGCCTCCACCGCTGGCTGCGCCCTCGCACTTTTGGCCACGCCCCCGGCGTCCCTCGCCACGCCCCCACCGCTGGCTGCGCCCTCGCGCGTATGGCCACGCCCCTGCGAGTATGGCCACGCCCCCGCTCCCCTAGCCACGCCCCCACCCTGACTGCCCACGCCCACTCCTCCCCGGAGCCCAGGGCAGCGCGCGTCCAGCTCTAGCCTCCCAGGTGGTCCCTGCGGGCCACCTCTGGGCGCCCCTGCGCGGCGGAGGGACCCCCACAGCCTCGCTCCGGGGCCGAGGCCGCCCTGGGGGACCCCCCTCCCGCACATCGCTGCTGCTGCCCGGCCTGTTTGTGCGGGGCGCGCCGTTCTGCCCCCCTCCCCAACCCCCACCCCTGGCTAGCGGGACAACTTCCCTCCCAGCTACACAACTTTGAGTTTTGGTTTTGTTGTTGTTGTTCGCTTATTTTTAAATGCGCCCCACTAGCAAAGGGCGCATTTAGTGATCCGAGTGGGTGACGTCCTCTTCCTTCTGTTTCAACCACCTGAGTCCCAGCCTGGACCGCAGTGGTTCCTGGGACGCATCGGGAGAGTGGACAACCTGATTTGCACCCGCGACCTCCATTAAAGAGGTTGTGCATATATTATAACATAATTATAATATAGTTATACAGCCCAGGAGCCTCGCAGAGGTGCTCCTTTGAGAATGCCCACGCCAGGCCCTTCCCGCCTCCGCACCTGGGCGCGCATTGGCGGAGGTGGCCTCTGGGGGGCGGTGTGGAGGGCCCCGCACCTGGATTTCCAATCTCAGCCCAGCAATCAGGAATACAGTGACCTGGGGGAGGCCAGGTGTGTGCCCTCTGGCCAGGATGAGCCAGCCCCTGGGTGACAGGAGAGCAGGTGGTCAGGGATGGAAGGAGATAAGAAGTCTTCATTCCACCGTTATCGCCTCCTCCCTCACCCACGTGGATTCCGGGCATAAACTGATGACAGCTCACATACTTCAAATGCCAAGGCTACGCCCCGGAATTAAGATTTAGCAAGCTCGTTTTCAGGGAGAAAAAAGAATTCAAGGTCTCCCCTGGAGAAGTGGCTCCCAGCGGCTCAGGCAGTGTCTGTCCACGTGGAGGAACTGGAGAGCACGATGCTAAGCCAGTGGTATTTTGTGGAAGAGCCACCCTCCAGGGGCCAGAGAACTGCCTGTGGCTCAAGAGCAGCAGTT
Organism: Pipistrellus kuhlii; assembly: GCF_014108245.1. Classification (NCBI taxonomy): domain Eukaryota; kingdom Metazoa; phylum Chordata; class Mammalia; order Chiroptera; family Vespertilionidae; genus Pipistrellus; species Pipistrellus kuhlii. The sequence goes on from NW_023425476.1 coordinate 64,858, forward strand.
TGCCAGCCTCGGTGCTAAGCGAAATAAGCCAGTCGGAGAAAGAGAAACATCACATGATCGCACTCATAGGTGGGATATAATGATCAACGTAATTTGATGAACAAGAATAGAACCAGAGTCAAATGGTAGGGCTGGGGGGCAGAAGAGATTTAGAGAGCAACCAAAGGACTTGTCTGCATGCATACTAGCATAATGGACACAGACACTGTGGGGCGGGGCTTGTCTGGTGTGGGAATGGCTGGGGAAGGGGGTAAAACGTTAGACAATAAAAAAATTAATTTAGCCGAAACTGGATAGAGTGTCTGCCTGCGGACTGAAAGGTCCCAGGTTTGATTCCGGTCAAGGGCATGTACATTGGTTGCGGGCACATCCCCAGTAGGGGGAGTGCAGGAGGCAGCTGATGGATGTTTCTCGCTCATCGATGTTTCTAGCTCTCTATCCCTCTCCCTTCCTCTCTGTAAAAAAATCAATAAAATATTTTTTTAAATTCATATTTTTAAAAAAAGGCTCCATCCATGTGCTAGACACGGTTCTAAAGAGCGAGGGTACCACTGATACAAAGTTCCCGCTCTCCGGGGGTTCACATTGTAGTAAAAAAGGCAATCGTGGGAATAATAATAAGCCTGCAGCCCGGCCGGAGTGGCTCAGTGGTTGAGCATTGACCTATGAACCAGGAGGTCATAGTTCGATTCCCGTTCAGGGCACAGGCCCCGGTTGAAGGCTCTGTCCCCAGTGTGGGGCGTGCAGGAGGCAGCTGATCCCTGATTCTCTCTCATCAGGGATGTATTTCTCAATATCTCTCTCTCTCTCTCTCTCTCTCTCTCTCTCTCTCTCTCTCTCTCTCTCTCCCTCTCCCTCTCTGGAATCAATACAAATATATCTTTTAAAAAAATAATAAATTAAAAAAAATTTTGGAGGTTAGTGTTGATTTCTCCAAACCATTTTTTTTGAAATCCGTGGGCTCACCCAGCCCCGGCTCAGTATGACCTCGACTCCTCTGTGACAAGAGAGGCTGGCTGGGAACATTTTTTCTCGGTGAAGGATGGTGAGGTAATATTCAAAACCCTCCCCCTGTGCACACGGGCCCCGCCGCCCGGAAGGGCGAGAGCAGACTCCAGCTCGGGGCTGGTGCTGGCACCACGGGCCTCTGAGAAGCTACTGGCCGCTGCTGGCAGCGGCCGGCGGGTTTGGCAGGGAGCGGCGACGAGGCTTAGTCAAGCTGTCGAAATGTCTGCGGGCCCCCGGCCAAGAGGAGGAAGTCCGAACCAGACGGCCAGCGGCCGGGGAGGTCACCGCTGCCCGGCCCCGGCTGTGGTCCCCGAGTGGCGGCCTCAGAAAATCAATCTTTTTCTCTCCCGTCGAGAGAACCCCCGAGAAAGGCATTAGGCAGCCAGAGTGCCAGCATCCAGGCCCCAGAAAGACAGCGAAGCCGTGTCCCCATGATCTGGCTGGGGTCTGAGCATCGTCAGGTTATGGGTAAAAATGGTAGCCACCCGCTCGGCTGGTGTTGCTCAGTGGTGAGCGTCAACCTATGAACCAGGAGGTCACATGCCCGGGTTGTGGGCTCCATTCCCAGTGGGGGGCGTGCAGGAGGCAGCCGGTCCATGATTCTCATCATGGATGTTTTTCTTTCTTTCTTTCTTTTTTTAAAAAAATAAATTTTATTGATTTCTTACAGAGAGGAAGAGAGAGGGATAGAGAGCTAGAAACGTCGATGATGAGAGAAACATCCATCAGCTGCCTCCTGCACGGCCCCCCACGGGGGATGTGCCTGCAACCAAGGTCCATGCCCTTGACCAGAATCGAACCCGGGACCCTTCAGTGCAAGGCCGACGCTCTATCCACTGAGCCACACCGGTTTAGGCTCTTTCTTTTCTTTTCTTTTTCTTCTTTTTTTTTTTTTATTCCTCACCCAAGGATATTTTTCCATTGACTTTTAGAGAGAGTGGAAGAGAGAGAGAGACAGGGAGAAATATCAATGTGAGAGAAACACATCATCGATCGGCTGCCTCCTGCACACCCCCTACTGGGTATGTGCCTGCAACCGAGGCCCATGCCCTTGACCGGAATCGAACCTGGGACCTTTCAGTCCGCAGGCCGACGCTCTATCCACTGAGCCACACTGATTAGGGCTCTCTGTATATCTTTAAGAGGAAGCCCCACCCGCAGGGTAGGTTTATATCCTGACTGTTCTGTCGGGTCCTCAGAACCCCAGGGGGCTCATGCTTTCTGTCTCTCGGCGGGAAAGCAGGGGCGAGGGGCAGTGAGTCCAACCCACGGAGGAAACGTACCCAGAAACCATCGCCCTCCTCGCCCGCCTGCACCCCATCCCCGATGCCGAGCCAAACGGGGGGTCATTACCCGGACCCCCCCACCCATGCCAGAGGTCACCAAACCCCCGATTCCCCGTGGGCCTCGCCTGGAGCCCCGTGTGCACCCCTCCCCGGAAGAGGGGGTGCCCCCCGCACCCTGAGATCTCCCACAGCCGGACGGGACCCCCTGGCAGGGCCTCCCGCCCCCTGATACCTCGGAGGGCTCCTCACGTCCGTCCCAGGATGCGGGAAGGCCATTCCCGTGGGGCGGCCGGCCCAGGCGGGGTCCGTGTGCTAAGGAGGGAGGAAGAGGGCCGATCAGGAGGGTGTCCGTGTGCGTTCGGTCTTACGCCCCCCGCAGGTCAGGGGCACCGTCGGCATTCGGCCCGTCTGGCGGGTCCCGCCACTTACCCGGGGTGCCCGAGCTGGCCGGTCCGTCCCCCGTCCCCCACCGGGTCCCAGGGGTGTCTGTGTCTTCCTGGGAGCGGCTCCGGGAGCAGGAAGGACGAGGAAGGGCTCCATCCCAAGCTCAGGGCGGGGGGCGGAGCCTCGATGACCCTGGCCCAGCTTACGGGTCCAGCGGGGGCCACGTCTTCCCGTTGACCGTGTTCAGCGCAGGACTCCCTGCCCCGGGGCGTCTGTGGGGGCGTCCTGAGGTCCCCAGAGCCGTCGTGGGCTCCGGGGTCCTGCGATCCAGTCCCCCCACCTCCCCCCTCACCCCCGGAGGCACAGCCTGTGCTCAGTGGGGGCCCCAGAGGCGGGTCCGGGGAGTGATGGGCGGATGGTACCTAGGCCTTGTCATCGGACCTGTTCGGTGACATGCTTGGGCCCTGACTCTCCCAGAGGACCTTGAGCCCTTTTTTTGACGCCCTCCCAAGGAGAGTCTTATTTTTAGACTCGGAGGGAGTTAACGGCCGCCTGTTTGCTCAGGGAAGTCCCTCTCACCTCCCCTGGCTCAAACAGAAGGAATTTCCAGCGATTGGAGTTGTTATCGTCGCACCTCCCGGGGTTGTAAGATGGGGTGGTGGGCGCCCGTCCTTCCATTTAATTAAAAAAAAAAATTTTAAATAAGTCTTTTTTAAATATATTTTATTGGTTGTTTGTTTTGTTTTGTTTTTATAGAGAGGAAGAGAGAGGGATAGAGAACCAGAAACATCGATGAGAGAGACACATCGACCAGCTGCCTCCTGCACACCCCCCATTGGAGATGTGCCAGCCACCAAGGTCCATGCCCTTGACCGGAATCGAACCTGGGACCTTTCAGTCCGCAGGCCGATGCTCTATCCACTGAGCCAAACCGGTTTCGGCAAATTTTTAAATATATATTTTTATTGATTTTCAGAGAGGAAGGCAGAGATAGATAGATAGATAGATAGATGATAGATTCATAGATAAATAGATAAAGAGAGAGAGAAACATCCAGGATGAGAGAGAACCATGGATCGGCTGCCTCCTGCACGCCCCTCACTGGGGATGGAGCCCACAACCCGGGCCTGTGCCCTGACCGGGCATCGAACCGTGACCTCCTGGTTCCTGGGTCTGCCCCTGAGCCAGGCCGGCCTTCCTCTGCCATAAAAACCTGAAATCACCTTCCCCGCGTTTTACGAGATCGGGACGCCTCCCCCGGCCGGTAAGTAATTACCAGAAACCTCCCCGCCCCAGGCTGGCTGCGATTATTAAAAAAAGGCTTAGAATCCATAACGAAAATATGACATCATCGCCCTGTGAAACGCGAGACGCAACGTGGTCCTCGGCCAGCAGACTCCGTCCTGGCTGGTTTCCCGTCATTTTTTTTCTCCTTCTTCTTTTTCTGATTTCTGTTTTAAAGGAGTTAAACGCGTCCTCGAGTCAATGCTCCACATTTCACCGGGTTTATAATCTCCCGTAAAGCCCGCGGCTACCGGCGTCCCCCGGCTCAGCCAATGAGCCCGTCTACCCGGCGGCTCGAACCCGAGCCAAGGAGCCCCCCCCCCCCCCGCGCCCCCGTTTCATCCTTCCTTTCTTTTTCTTTCTTTTTTAAAAAATATTGATATATGTTATTGACTTTTTTACAGAGAGGAAGGGAGAGGGATAGAGAGCAACATCGATGAGAGAGAATCATCCATCGATCAGCTGCCTCCTGCACACCCCCCACTGGGGATGTGTCCGCAACCAAGGCACATGCCCTTGACGGGAATCGAACCCAGGACCCTGCAGTCCGAAGGCCGACGACGCTCCATCCACTGAGCCAAACCGGTCAAGGCTGTTATTATTATTTTTTTAATATGTTTTATTGTTTTTTTGTTTTTTTTTTAAAGAGAGGAAGGGAGAGGGATAGAGAGTTAGAAACATCTATCAGCCGCCTCCTGCACACCCCCCACCGGGGATGTGCCCGCCACCAAGGTGCGTGCCCTTGACCGGAATCGAACCCGGGACCCTTCCGTCCGCAGGCCGACGCTCTATCCACTGAGCCACACGGGTCCCGGCTCATCCCTCCTTTCTTGCCAGGCACCCCCAGTGCAGCCCACAGCACCCCCTCCGGCCCATCCCACGCGTTGCTTTGCCCCCCGGGAAGGGATCTGACATTGACATTGAGGAGTGAGCGCCCGTGTCCCCGGACTGCGGCTGCGGCTCTGGGGAGGTGCCAGCGGGTAAAGCCCGTGGCACGCGAGCCTGAGCCCGCCTGAGCCGCCTGCACGCCGGTCGGTGAACATTCCTTCGCGCGGGGCTGCTGAGAGCGGGCCCTGATTTATGGGCCGGGAGCTCCGTGTGGCTTAGTGGCTCGCTCCTCGGCGTGGCCTTCGGAGCCTGGCACTCTTCTCCGCCGCCAGCCCTGGATGTGGAGACAGAGGCGGGGACAGAGCGGGAAAGCCAGTATTTAAAATAATAACAATAATAATAATATACAATATTTTATTGATTTTTACAGAGAGGAAGGGAGAGGGATAGAGAGCTAGAAGCATCGATGAGAGAGAATCGTCGACCAGCAGCCTCCTACTGACGATGTGCCCGCAACCAAGGCCCATGCCCTTGACCGGAATCGAACCCGGGACCCTTCCGTCCGCAGGCCCGACGCTCTACCCACTGAGCCAGTATTAACGGTCCGCAGAAGATAATGTATGAAATACTGAATGGTCAAGCTGATACTCAGGGTGCACATGAATGGGGGAAGTCTTCTTATTTACACATTTCTGTTTCCAATAAAAAGCATTCATAGCCCTTGCCGGTGTGGCTCAGTGGGTAGAGCGCCGGCCTGCAGACTGAAGGGTCCCGGGTTCGATTCCGGTCAAGGGCATGGACCTTGGTTTGATTCTGGTCAAGGGCATGGACCTTGGTTTGATTCTGGTCAAGGGCATGGACCTTGGTTGAGGAGACATCCCCAGGGGGGGGGGGGGCGTGCAGGAGGCAGCTGATCAATGTTTCTCTCTTGTTGATGTTTCTAGCTCTCTGTCCCTCTCCCTTCCTCCCTGTAAAAAATCAATAACATATATTTTTAAAGAAGAGAAGAAAAGAGCAGTCGCAGCTCCGACCCTCCCTGTTCGCACCGTCGGCAGGTGTCAGCGCCGTCGTGTCTGGAGAGAACACCGGCTCCCGCCGCTCTCCGGAGCCATCGGTTAATTAAAATCTACAAGTCAAATGCGGTTACAGCTGCTACACGCGTCCGCCGCCGTGTCAATTACCCGGACGCGAGCGCTCGGTGAAAACCACGCTCCCTCCTGACAGTTCCTCCGCGGCTTTAATCATTTATTTTGCCGGGGGAACGTTCGAGAGCTGGGAGGGAGGGTGGACCACGGAGCCACCTTGGGAAAAACGAGAGAGAGAGAGAGAGAGAGAGAGAGAGAGAGAGAGAGAGAGAGAGAGAGAGAGAGAGAGAGAACTGAGCAAGCCGATGGCTGAACCATGCTCACCTGCCTTGTCCTGTATTTATTTATTTATAATGTTCCTGGACACTATCTCCATGGACATTATCTCTACCTTGAATCTCGCTCTCCACCGAGGACCGGAAGCATCCCGCTGAAAACCTACACAGATACGAACCTCAGAGGGAAGGCAGGGGAGGGCGGGGGTCAGGGGGAGAGATCAACCCAAGGACTTGTGTGCGTGCCTATGGGCCTGGCCAGTGGCCACGGACAACAGGGGGGCAGGGGCACATGTGGGGAGGGGTTTGGGATGGGAGTGGGGGGGATGAGGACAATTATGTGAGACCATGATCAATAATAATTAAAAAAAAAGAAGAATAACAGTTAAGTCCAATAGAAAAGTCAGAATTTAAAAATTACGTCTAGCCGAAACCGGTTTGGCTCAGTGGGTAGAGCGTCAGTCTGCGGACTGAAAGGTCCCGGGTTCGATTCCGGTCAAGGGCATGGACCTTGGTGGCGGGCATGTCCCCAGTGGGGGGTGTGCAAGAGGCAGCTGGTCGATGTTTCTTTCTCATCGATGTCTCTAACTCTCTGTCCCTCTCAATTCCTCTGTGTAAAATCAATAAAATATATTTAAAAATAATAATAAATAAATAAAAAATAAGATAAAATAAAAGCTCCGAAGTAATAACCATAGAAAACGAAATAAAACACTTCAAGGAAAAGAAAAAAAACAGAAACCTACGCAGAATTAAAACCTGGGAACCACCGAGGGAAGGAACAGAATGAGGCGGTTAAGCAGGAAGAGGACAGACAGATAAGACAGACGGATAAGACAGACAGATAAGCCGGGCGGGGCTGGAATTTGGCCGGAAGCATCCGGGATGATACAGCCAGAGATGCTGTGATAAAACGGGGGTTCTCCCCGGGGCAGACAGAAGGCAGGGGATTCCCAGAAGCCCACAGGCGGTTCCAGCCTCTGGCCCCAGGCGCAAAAGAGACCGGCCGCAGGTGGGTTTTTCTAAAGGGACCAGAAGAACCGAGAGAGAGAGAGAGAGAGAGAGAGAGAGAGAGAGAGAGAGAGAGAGAGAGAGAGAGGTTTCTGAAACTTGTACCTAGAAACAGCATCACCCAAGAATTTCATTTTTTATTTTTTATTTTTATTTTTAGATATATTTTTATTGACTTTTTTCACAGAGAGGAAGGGAGAGGGATAGAGAGTTAGAAACATCGATGAGAGAGAATCATCGGTCAGCTGCCTCTTGCACACCCCCTACTGGGGATGTGCCCGCAACCAAGGTCCATGTCCCTGACCGGAATCGAACCCGGGACCTTTCAGTCAGCAGGCCGACACCCTATCCACTGAGCCACACCGGTTTTGGCTACTTTTTAATTTCTTTTTTTTGCTTGAAAAGAAGGGGCCAAATGGCAGCACCGAAAGGACTGAGGCAGAAAGTCACCTATCGGCTCAGGGAGCTGAAATATCCACACGTGTCTCTGGCCTGAGTCACGCTGGACGCGGTGGGCGGGTGATGTCGCAGGGACCTGTTTCTCTCCGGCCGACGGTTCCGCCCGGGGAAGGCAGGCAGCTCCAGCGGGTGGGTGTCTCCAGCTCAAACCCCCTGGAAGGAAGAGGGAACCTCTGTTCCTCAGTCGTGTGAGCACAAGCCGAAACCGGTGTGGCTCAGCGGATGGAGCGTCGGCCTGCGGACTCAAGGGCCCCGGGTTCGATTCCGGCCGGTCAAAGGGCATGGACCTTGGTGGCGGGCACATCCCCGGTAGGGGGTGTGCAGCAGGCAGCTGATCGATGACTCTCTCTCATCGATGTGTCTAACTCTCTACCCCTCTCTCTTCCTCTCTGTGAAAACTCAATAAAATATATTTAAAAATAAAAATAATAAAAAATGTGGCTCTCGCTGGCACCGGTGTGGCTCAGTGGATAGAGCGTCGGCCTGCAGACCGAAAGGTCCCGGGTTCGACTCCGGTTAAGGGCATGGACCTTGGTTGCGAGCACATCCCCAGTGGGGGGGTGTGCAAGAGGCAGCTGATCGATGACTCTCTCTCATCGATGTGTCTAACTCTCTACCCCTCTCTCTTCCTCTCTGTGAAAACTCAATAAAATACATTTAAAAAATAAGAATAAAAAACGTGGCTCTCCAAAGAAATGCCGGTCGCTGTGCTGTTGCTATTTGGCTCTGCGGACCAAGGAGGTTGCCCACCACGGGGGTAGACCCATTTATTACCTTTTCTGACCTGCCAGGCCTGTCGATATCTCCCAGGATGCCCTGGGCCGGACACCAGCGGGGCTGATCGCGGTAAACGTGCTAACCGCCCCGGGAGAGGAGCCGGCCAGACCGCCTTCGACCGGAAGCCGGAGATTAATGGGCTCCGTCCACGCTGCCCAGATACGACTTAAACGGGATTGATCTGTTCCCAGAACCCAGGGCGTTTCTTTAAAACACGGCCTTCAGGTCTGCTGGGTTTAAAAAATTCCTGATTTCTCTCTCTCTCTCTTTTTAAAAAAAATATATTTTATTAATTTTTTACAGAGAGGAAGGGAGAGAGATAGAGAGCTAGAAACATCGGTGAGAGAGAGTCATCGACCAGCTGCCTCTTGCACACCCCCCACCGGGGATGTGCCCGCAACCAACATACATGCCCTTGACCGGAATCGAACCTGGGACCCTTCAGTCCGAAGGCTGATTCTCTATCCACTGAGCCACACCGGATAGGGCTTTTTAAAATAATTTCTATTGATTTCGGAGAGGAAGGAAGAGCGGGAGAGAGTTAGAAACATCAATAATGGGAGAGAATCATGGATCGGCTGCCTCCTGCACGCCCCCCACTGGGGAGGGTGGAGCCTGCAGCCTGGGCAGGCACATGCCCTTGGCCGGAATCGAACCTGGGACCCTCTCGTCCGGAGACGGAGGCTCTCTCCACTGAGCCGCCCTGGCGAGGGCCTTCATTCCTATTGTTTGATTTCAGATTAGTGTGACAGCACCCTCTGCTCACTCCATCCTGGGCCTGATTCGGCCACTGGATCCTCCCGGCATCTGGACGGGGCCGAGGTGGGCACCCTCTCTTTTCCTTTCCCGACGAGGGCCGCGTCCGGGCGGCCCCAGAGCCATCGGGGCCGGGAGAAGCCATCCCTGCCATCAATCCTGCGGGCTCCTCCGATGGCACTCGGCTTGGCGGCCGGTGGTACCCGCCGGCCGCCTGTTCGCGTAGACAGCTCGGATTTATGGCGCCCGCCGAGATAACGGGGAGGCAGCCAGGAGTGAGTGATGAGCGAGGAGGGATGAGCCGGGAACGCCGAGCTCCCGGCACCGGCCGGTGTCTGCCGCCCGCCGGCCAGGCTGCCCCCGAAGAGGGGGGCAGAGGGTGGCACCGGCTGTTTACCTTCGCCGCCCCTGGGCGTGAAGGATGACCGTGGCGCTTGGTCCCCCTGTGCTTTATGGCCAGAGGTCGGCCTGAGAGGAGGAAGTTCAAGGCGTTTCTCTCGGAGCCCAGGGAGGCACCGGGGCCCACGCCAGCCCAGCCCGGCCTCGTTATGATGTCACCGGCCGTAAATCCCGGGCCGCACGCCCGGAATGGGCATCTCGGAGCTCGGCGCCCGCCGCCCTGAATCACCCGGGGAGGACGGCACGCCGGCCGCGGCCCGTCTTCACGGGGAAGGAACGCGTTCGCGCCCGGGCCCCGGCCGTCCTGGGCCGTCTGTCTTCGTCCAACGCCATCTGTGGATCCAGCTTTTTTTTTTTTTTTTTTAATACATTTTATTGATTTTTTTCACAGGGAGGAAGGGAGAGGGACAGAGAGCTAGAAACGTCGATGAGAGAGAAACATCCACCAGCTGCCTCTTGCACGCCCCCCCCACCGGGGATGTGCCTGCAACCCAGGTCCATGCCCTTGCCCGGAATCGAACCCGGAACCTTTCAGTCCGCAGGCCGACGCTCTATCCACTGAGCCACACCGGTTTCGGCTATTTTTTAAAATATATATATATTTTACGGATTTGTGTTTTTTTTTGCCGACGACGGCCCTAACACCTACCGTCAGCCAGATGGTCGCTTTCCCCAGCAGCTGACGACCCCGAGAGAGCATCATCAGAGCAAGCCGCTGGGGTGCTGGCCCTGCCTTCCCTCCAGCAGGACCCGGATCCCGGTATTTTAGCAGAAACCGGTGTGGCTCAGTGGGTAGAACGCCAGCCTGCCAGACTGAAAGGTCCCAGGTTCGATTCCGGTCAAGGGCATGGATCTTGATGGCGGGCACATCCCCAGTGGGGGGCGTGCAGGAGGCAGCTGGTCGACGTTTCTCTCTCATGGATGTTTCTAACTCTCTACCCCTCCCTCTTCCTCTCTGTAAAAAAAAAAAAAAAAAAAAAAATCAATAAAATATATATTTTTTAAAAATGTGGCTCTCCCAAGAAATGTCCACTGTGGTGCTGTGGATAGTTGGCTCGGTGGACGCATGAGTTTGCTGAGCACCGGGCTAGCCTGAGATAATACATATTCTCCCTTATCGTGTTTGCAGCATGGAAATCGTTTTCACTAGTACCCTGTTTCCCCCAAAATAAGACAGTGTCTTATATTAATTTTTTCTCCCAAAGTTGCGCTAGGTCTTATTTTCGGAGGATGTCTTATTTTGGGGGAAACACGGAGGGAGACCCTCTTAGCTATCGCAGCCAAGGAGGGAGGGGAAAAAAAGGAATAAAAAGCCATCGATGTCGGGATTCCGGGAGACGGAGGGCAGGGCTGCCAAAATAACCCGAATAAATCTCTGCGAGACCCGTAAATCACGGGGCGGCCGCGGAGCCAGCTCAATTATCCCCAGAAGCGGCCGCGCCGAGGCCCGGAGGCCAGGCTTCGCGGCGAGAGGCATTGAAGTTAAATATACATTTCAGCTCCCTTCCCGCCGGCGTGCGGGCTCCGGGCAGGCCTGTCTGGGAAGGTGAGATTTTCCATGCTCACCCCCGGCCCTCGGGGAAAGCGGAGGAGAGCCGAGAAAAATGCAAAACCAAGGCTGGTGATTTATGGGGTAAAACGCATTTTTTAAAAAGTATATTTCATTGATATTTTTTTTTTTTTACAGAGAGGAAGAGAGAGGGATAGAGAGATGGAAACATTTATGTTGAGAGAGAATCATCCGTCAGCTGCCTCCTGCACGCCCCCCACTGGGGATGTGCCCGCAACCAGGGTCCATGCCCTTGACTGGAATCGAACCCGGGACCTTTCAGTCCGCAGGCTGACGCTCTATCCACTGAGCCACACCGGTTTCGGCAAGTCTGTGCTTCCTGAGGTCCCCAGGTCATGCCGGGGAGAGGGACGGGGGTGAACATGGGACTTCATTCTGCCTGCACCCGAAATACAACTCCTGTTTCTCATTACGGCCTAGTAGGTGGAAACATTTCTTTTTACACGCAGGCTTAAAACTTTTATTTCATTTTTTTACAGAGGGCACGGATCGGTGCGAGACAGAATATAGGGCTTGGTTAAGACCCAGAAAAGCCTTTTTTTTTTTTTTCTTTTTTCTTTTTTTTATATGCTACTGATTTGATAGAGAGGAAGGGAGAGGGATAGAGATTTAGAAATATCGATGAGAGAGAAGCATCCATCAGCTGCCTCCTGCACGCCCCCCAAACTGGGGATGTGCCCGCAACCAAGGCCCATGCCCTTGACAGGGATCGAACCCGGGACCCTTCATTCTGCAGGCCGGCGCTCTATCCACTGAGCCACACCGGTGAGGGCCACAAAAGCCTTCTTATTTATTTATTTACTTACTTATTTATTTAAATATGTTTTATTGATTTTTTTTCAGAGAGGAGAGAGGGAATGAGAGCTAGAAACATCGATGAGAGAAAAACATCAACCAGCTGCCTCTTGCACACCCCCTACCGGGGATGTGCCCGCAACCCAGGTCCATGCCCTTGACCGGAATCGAACCCGGGACCTTTCAGTCTGCAGGCCGACGCTCTATCCACTGAGCCAAACTGGTTTCGGCTCTCATTTATTTTATTTATTCATCTTTTTACTCTAACTGGTCCTGGGCTGGATCAGAACGGTAGGCTTTAATGAGGAGGCAGCCACATGGGGTTTTTTCCTTCTTTCTCCTTTTCGGCTTCTAGAGAAGTCTCCCGACATCGTGTCTGTTTCAATAAAAGTGAGTCCAGCCCTAACCGGTGTGGCTCAGTGAACAGAGCATCAGCCTGCGGACTGAAGGGTCCCGGGTTCGATTCCGGTCAAGGGCGTGCACCTGGGTTGCGGGCACATCCCCGGTAGGAGGTGTGCATGCAGGAGGCAGCTGGTGGATGTCTCTCTCTCTCTTGCATGTCTCTAGCTCTCTGTCTGTCTCCCTTCCTCTCTGTAAAAAAAAAAAAATCAATAAAATATATATTTTTAAAAATAAAAAGCAAGCCCAGCCCTTTCCTATGGAGCCGGACCCGCCGCTCCCCGGTCTGAACCGTTTTCAGGGAGGCTGGGAGGGTGCGCGGCCGGAGGTTTCGGACGGACCGCGGCGTCGCACACAGGCCGGCCCGTCTGTCAGCACCGAGAGGCCTGCGGAGCGCAGAGCCCGGCCTCCAGAGGGAACGGCGGCCTTTGAAACGGGAGGGTGTCTGCGCTGAGCGGAGGGGGGGCCGGGGGAGGTGAAGGGGGTGACCTATTTTTAGCTCATCTGCCCAGTCCCTCCTCCCGCCCCCTCCTCGCCCTCCCTCTCCCTCCCTCTCCTCCCACCGCCTCTGTGCTTCTGACCTGCAGAGGCATCCTGGCTCCGGGCCCCTCCCTGCTGCCCGGCCTCAGAGCGGCTCCTGGGGACACACAGGTGCCCGGCCGGCAGGCTCAGGGGGAGCGTCCACCCAGGAACCAGGAGGTCCCGGTTCGATGCCCGGTCGGGGCACAGGCCCGGGTTGCGGGCTCCATTCCCAGGGTGGGGCGTGCAGGAGGCAGCCGGTCCATGGTTCTCTCTCATCGTGGATGTTTCTCTCTTTCTTTCCCTCTCCCTTCCTCTCTGATACCAATAAAAATATACATATATGAGAGAGAGAGAGAGAGAGAGAGAGAGAGAGAGAGAGAAAGGGAAAGAGAGAGAGAGGAGAGAGACAGAGAGAGAGAAGAGAGAGAGAGAGAGAGAGAGAGAGAGAGAGAGAGAGAGAAGAGAGAGAGAGGAGAGATCACTTAAACCAAACAATCACAGGCCCAGCTGACGCCCGGTAGTGACTGAATGGCTTTCAGTTCGGCGGCTGCTGCCATGGAGACCAGTGGGCCCAGGAAGGCCCCCTGCCCGCACCCAAACTCAGATGGTCTCAATTCTCCGCCTCTCAGCACCTGGCTGCGCCCGCAGGCCACGCTCCATCCCCTGAGCCACACCGGTTTGGGCTACTTTTATTTTTTTAAATAGATTTTTACTGATTTCAGAGAGGAAGGGAGAGGCAGAGAGAGAAGCACGCCCCCTACTGGGGATGGAGCCCGCACCCCGAGCCTGGGCCCTGAGCGGGAATCGAACCCTGCCCTCCTGGTTCCGAGGTGGACGCTCCACCGCTGAGCCACACAGGCTGGGCCGGACTCTGCCGTCTTATAAACGGCCACGCGTTAGCCACTCCGCGTACTTTGGATTTATCTTTTTAAATAAAGGCATGTCTTTTCTTCTTTTTCTTTTAAAAATATTTGTATTGATTTCAGAAAGGAAGAGAGAGGGAGAGAGAGAGAGAGAGAGAGAGATGGAGACATCCATGATGAGAGAGAATCATGGATGAAATGCCTCCTGCACGCCCCCTACTGGGGATGGAGCGCATAAACCCGGGCCTGTGCCCTTGACCGGGAATCAAACCTGTGACCTCCTGATTCCTAGGTCAATGCTCAACCACTGAGCCACACCAGCTGGCCCCAATCGGACTTTCTCGTCTCATTCTCTGGGTGTTCACCAGCACCCTGTCCTGGCTGTTCTGGCAGCACACACACACACACACACGCACACAGGCACGCACGCCCACACATACGCACATGCACATAGAGAGACACACGCACACGCACACACATGCACGCACACGTACACACACGCATACGCACGTGCACACAGAGAGACACGCACACACGCACACACACATACACACATGCTCTCCTGTAACCAGCCTTGTTTCCTGGTCTCCAGGCTTCTCTCCCCGATCTAATCGGATATTTCTCCTTCCCCTCTCCTCCCTGCCTCCCCTCCCCTCCTCCCTTCCTCCCCTCCCCTCCCCGCCCCGCCCCCCAGTCCTTCCTGAGTCCCACGAGGGCCCTAGGCCTCACCTGACTCATCACTTTCCGTTTCCTGCGGCCTGCCCTGTCCACCCCCCGCCCTCGGGCAGAATCTATTTCCTCCTCATCTGTATTCGGCCCGCACACCTCCTCACCCATCGCCGGCATTAGGGGCCTGTCACTGACGTGTCAATAACGTGGCGAGAGGCACGGCCCTCCTGCGCCCCCCATCCTGGCTCCACGCCCGGCCCAGAGCACATGCAGATTCTGGTGAACGCCAAGGCCGCTTTGCAAAAAACATTCCTGCAAGAGGACTGTGGGACCTCAGGTTCTAGTTTCTCTTTTTTCTTTTCTTTTTTTAAATATATTTTATTGATTTTTTTACAGAGAGGAAGGGAGAGGGAGAGAGAGCTAGAAACGTCAATGAGAGAGAATCATCGACCAGCTGCCTCTTGCAAACCCCCCACTGGGGATGTGCCCGCAACCCAGGTCCATGCCCTTGACCGGAATCGAACCCGGGACCCTTCATGCCGCAGGCCGACGCTCTATCCGCTGAGCCACACCGGTTTTGGCTCAAGTTCTACAGTTTCTATGAGCCCAAGAGGGCGGACGGGATGATGGGTAAGAAGTCCAACCCCGGCCCTGGCTGGTTGGCTCAGTGCTAGAGCCTCGGCCTGCGGACTGAAGGGTCCCGGGTTCGATTCCGGTCAAGGGCACAGGCCCGGGTTGGGGGCTCCATCCCCAGTGGGGGGGGGGGTGCAGGAGGCAGCCGATCCATGATTCTCATCGTGGATGTCTCCATCTCTCCCTCTCCCTTTCTTTCTGAAATCAATACAAATATTTTTAAAAGAAAAAGAAAAAAAAGAAATATCTTTCTTTAAAATAAAAAAAACTCCAAAGTACGCGGAGTGGCTAACGCATGGCCGTTTGTAAGACGGCCGAGTCCAGCGTGGCCGGCGCGGCTCAGGGGTGAGCATTAACCTGGGAACCAGGAGGTCCGGGTTCGATTCCCGCTCAGGGCACAGGCCCGGGTGGCGGGCTCCGTCCCCGGTGAGGGGCGTGCAGGAGGCGGCGGATCCATGATTCCCTCTCATCATGGAATCACGGATCTCTCTCTCTCTCTCTCTCTCTCTCTCTCTCTCTCTCTCTCTCTCCCTCCCTCCCTCCCCCTGCCTCCCCCCCCCCCCCCGGGGCCCCTCGATCTGTCGCTCCCACCACCTTCTCCGCGCCCCTCAGCGCTGGCTGTCACCACGCTCCTCCAGTAACAGCTCGGCCGCCCCCCGTCCCCCGTCCCCCGTCCCCCGGGGTAACTGCTCCCTCGGTCCTGCCCTGCCGGCCCCCTCCTTCCGTCCTCCCTCCCTGGCTCCCCGCCAGCTCCCGGCCTAATCCCGGCCTGCACCTGCTCCGCCGGTCTGGGCTGGAGACAGGCCGGGCTCTGTTCAAGTTCACGGCCACCGCCTTCCAGCGGCCCCTTCCGGCCGGCCAGGCTGCCATCACTCTCTCCCACCACGCCTGGGCCCTCTCCTGGACCTCGGTGTCCTGCTCCTTCTCGCCAAACCTCCCCCCTGTCCTCACCTGCAGGTCGCCCGGTTGCTGTCCGCCCGGAGGACATTGGGGGGTCTGGAGGGGGTTCGGCCAGCCCCCCGGCCCCCCACCAGCCACCCCACAGAGGAAGGAAGGAACCCGGCTTTTGTCCGCTTCTGGGACATGAACTGGGGACTGCCCCGTCCCCCGCCCCCGGCCCAGGCTGCCAGCTCCTCTCCCCTCCCCGCCCCTCCCCTCCCCTCTCAGCCTCTCTCTAATGCGTTCCCACCAGCAGACACAGAGTCCCTCTCATTGTGGCTGAACGGTGTCCCTCACTCCAACATGTGCCAGGAGTTGCAAAACGCCGGCCTATCCTCCCTGGTTTTTGTTTGTTTATTGTTTGTTTGTTTTTTAATATATTTTATTGATTTTTTACAGAGAAGGAAGGGAGAGGGAGAGAGAGAGCTAGAAACATCAATGCGAAACACCCATCAGCTGCCTCTTGCACACCCCCACCTGGGAATGTGCCCGCAGCCAAGGTCCATGCCCTTGACCGGAATCGAACCCGGGACCCTTGAGTCCGCAGGCCGACGCTCTATCCACTGAGCCACACCGGTTTTCGGCATATTTTTTTTTTTAAATTATTATTTTCTTGAGTACTCAGGAAGGGCAAGCATCGAAGAAACACATTCGGAATTCCGAGAGCACGTGTCAGCGAAATGTTTAATGTCTGCCATCCGTAAGCGTTACATCATTTACACAGGGCTCATCTGTATGGAATAAAAACTCGGTCGTCATCGTCATCATGAAAAAAGAACATTTCCTGGGACGGGTGAGACGCTGGCCTGTTTCACATCCGCTTTGGGCGTACAGCTCGATAGCAACCGTTTAAAAAGAAAAAAAATCCTTTTTCCCGATACCCCCCTTTTCACAACTTAAATCAAACACCCACCTCATTCCCACAGGGTGCGTGCCCTCCTCCCACGGGCACCTGTGTGTGTGTGTGTGTGTGTGTGTGTGTGTGTGTGTGTGGCGTGTCCTATGACGTGAACTCAGCAAGGACTGGGTCCAGAATCTATTGGGATACTCCCGTCTGTCGCCCATGGCATAGCCAACATGGTACACGCACAGAGCATCCGGCCACATGACCTTGACCGTCTACCAAAGTGGCTGAGATGTTTACATGCTACCGTGTTTCCCCGAAAATAAGACATCCTCTGAAAATAAGACCTACTTACAGGTTTCCTTCTGAGTGAAATAGAAGGCATCCCCCCGAAAATAAGCCCACCACCACCACCCAGGCTAAACATGAGAGATCTGGTCCACTGATTCTGAAAGAAATGGAGTCACAAGAAATTCACCAGGAAATTCAGGAATTGGAAGGTTAGGATGATGTTCCAGAAGATGATGACATGATTGTCATTGAATAAATGAGTAAATCCTTGATACTGTAGGATTCACAGTGTGTCTGGTTTGTGTGGACAACGACCGTACTGCCGTACTGTATACAGGTAATAAATTTCCTTTATTTTCATCTCACCATAAATGTGCACCGTATTCTTCTTCATGGAAAAATAAGACATCCCCTGAAAATAAGACCTAGCGCATCTTTGGGAGCAAACATGAATATAAGACACTGCCTTATTTTCGGGGAAGCAGGGTACTCGAGTCTGAGTCTATGTGGCTGTCATTGGGGGTTTCTTTGGGTGTGTGTGTGTGTGTATGTGTGTGTGTGTGTGTTTTCTTTTCTTTTCTTTTCTAATACACGTCCATCGAGACAGGAGAAGCTCAAGAACCCAGGAGTCCATCGCATCCTAGACTACCCACCACGGTCACGTTCTGCCTCCTACGTCTCCCCGGAGACGGGCGTGCAGACGCGGCCGTGTGTGTCTTTCCCAGAAAGGTAACCGCTCGCGTGGAAGGAAATGTTTATTGGTGAAAGCTACGGATCATACAGAAACAGCAAAGAGGAGGCATCTTCACAGGGGGCCCCTGGGCGTGGCGGGCGGAGAGGCACATGCAGAGATCCGATCCAGGGATGAACAAGGAGACTGGAAGATCGGGGTGCAGGGGGAACGGGGACCCGGGGACTGGGGGGGGGGGGGTTGGGGAGAGGGCCTGACCCCTGCTTTCTGCCGTGAGCCCTGGAGTGTGGCTCTGACTCGATCGTCGGAAGAAACCATTCATGGGGAGGGGCCCGGGCTCAGGAGCAAGCAAGCAGGCGAGAGGCAGGGGTGGGGCGGGACTGTGCTCGGCCAGGGGTGAGGATTTGCTTTTCCAGCCATGACTGGCCTCAGAGGTGGGGTGTGCATACCGCAGACATGTGGCTCTGCATATACATGGGTCTATCCCGTTCCATGTTAAACCACATCACGTGAAGCCCCACCCCCACCCCGTGTATGTGTGTGTGTGTGTGTGTGTGTTCGGCGTCGGAAAGAACAGAGTTTTTGTTCCACCATCAGGATGTGACATTTAAGTTTCTCTCTCTTGCTCTTT
Organism: Pipistrellus kuhlii; assembly: GCF_014108245.1. Classification (NCBI taxonomy): domain Eukaryota; kingdom Metazoa; phylum Chordata; class Mammalia; order Chiroptera; family Vespertilionidae; genus Pipistrellus; species Pipistrellus kuhlii. The sequence continues at coordinate 83,257 of NW_023425476.1, forward strand.
TTTTTTTTTTTTTCCTTTTTGGCTCAATAGGTATTTTATTTTTATTTTTATTTTTTAAGAGTGTGCGATTAGCCATAACCTAAGATTTGTCTTTGTCTTCACTGCTGTGGATTTTCCGATCAAACTTGCCCCTTCTTTTAATACTTTAGGGAATTTTCAAACGTCGGGATGTTTGGCTGTAATACCCCAAGATTTGTTCTCCCTGAAAAAAATCATAGTGACAACGTATTAACTACAGAGCTTTTCAGGGGTCTTCCATTTCTAGTTAGATTTACAAACATCCGTTGGGTGCTCAAAGAGACCTGCTATCAAATCTCAGTCATATTTAAGGTTTCTTTGCCATGCAATCAATCACTTTATCGATTCGTCATCGCTCTCTTTTTTTCTTAAAAAAAAAAAAAAAAAGATTTAGAATTCTAAAAAAAATTCTAGAAGATTCTAAGACTCAAATCTCTGGGGCATTACCGCTACCCTAAGAGAATAGACTCAGAGGCAAGTCCAACGGCATGACTAGGTACATTGCAAACGATTCAGAAGTCTGGAGGTCTTAGCACTCTTTGTATGTTTGGCTATTATTATTATTATTATTATTATTTTTTAAAGCGTCTGTATTCACTCCTTTCATAGCTTCTACCTCGAGTGTTGGAAACACGTTAAGCTTTCGACAAAGCTTGTGGGAAATAAAACTCTTTCGATTCAGCACGGTTTGTTCACACAAATTTAATAGGATAAATCACAATTGTTTGGTCCAATAAATATTTGAGGGGGTGGGGGGAATAAGTTTCTATACAATGCATTTTTTTTTAATCCATAACAAAGGAACAGGGACGCAGCACTAGTCCACGTTCACTGTACTACCCACACGAATATAGAAAGGTTATTGGATTCCGTCAAAGAGAGTGCACACTGCTTTCTACCGACAGGTCCGTCCCTCTAGCTGCGTAAACCGTAAAAAAAGGGGGTTTTCAGAAACCAGAGGTCAGACAGGACAAAACTAGTGAGGCGTCCAAAGGGTTTTCCAACAGCCAACCAACAAACACCAAGCATCCTGATCATTCATATTTTTCTTCTCCACAAAACAAAACAAAAAAATAACCCACAAAAAACTGACTTCCGCATGAGAGCGTTAAGGCACATAGGGAGAAACTGAGTTAGTCACCGTCCGCCTGCTTCACGGAGCAGACCTGACGTAGTACCATAGGCTGTTCCTCCAGAGAACAGCATGTATGTGTGTGTGTGTGTGTGTGTGTGTGTGTGTGTGTGTAAGTGTCGCTGTAGAAGTCTCAGAAGGACATCTCTCAGCCTTAGCCAAGGGTATGTTTGGTCTGGTGAGTGGTAAATGCCCCCCCAAAAAAACGTAATTTAAAAAAAAACACACACACACAAAAAAAAAAAAAAAACAGGGAAAAGTCAAGACTCCCACCCCGTCGGAGATGACACCACGAATATAAATCACACCTCTCTTCGGTTACAGTGTTCACGTAATCTCCCGTCCTCTTTCCATTTAATTTTTAATTTTTTTATTTTTATTTTAAAAAATAAGCTACTTTTTCTGTGCTAGTTTTCTAAAGACCCTGAGCAAAAAGGTACAATAATGCACTTTAGATGTGGGCAGTGAGCTGTCGATGGGGAAACCACACGTCTAGAATACAGCCAGAAGGACACCTTGGGGGGCGGGGGAATACCTAGGAAACGGACCACCAGAGAGGAGGCGATTGGAGGGGTCCAGAAAGGTGGGGACATGTGCAAAGTTAAGTCTTCACAATCCGCTAACACAAGACCTAGATCTTGACTCCTTTCTTTTGTTTTATCTTTCATTATTATTATTATTATTTATTATTATTATTATTGGGAAATCCACATTCTGCTTGGTATTTCACTACCACGGAAGCCTACCGATGGACACTCACCACTGCCCAGACCAACACGATGTTGAGCTTAAATGAAAAGGAGAACGAAACAAAAGGAGGCTGCTGTAAACTAGGAAACACGGTCAGATCAGGGTCCACGTGGCCTCTCAGTTTATCTGCGTTAATAACGGCTTTTAAATGTCTCAGGTCAGAAAGGTTTCCCTCTGACGAACGTACGGACCTGTGCCGAAGTAAAATAAAAACGGAACTAACGTAGAAGGCCAGACACACTATCACGGCCCAGCTCAAAGCCAATTCATAAAGCTATTCGTGACGTTCACGCTGATTTTTATTTTTTTTCCAGGCTCCTTAAAAAATTATATTTTGCTCATTTCCACGTTCCCTGCGGGGTGGGGGGGGGGTAGAAAAAATTTCATTTGGAAAGAATGGTTTTTCCAACGACCATTGGCAGCTTTTGGGAGGCTAAGAAAATGCAGGATTTCCTGCTCTATGGGGGGTTTTGTGTGTCCGCGGGGAGTTGAAGGATTGCTCAGAGCGGCTAAGGGGCGCTTTGGGAAGCCGAACGACCGACCCTTCAGAGGACCGAGCGTCCCATTCCTGGGGGACCCGTTCGACCTCATAAATCTAACGGTCTCTCCTATCCGAGCTGCCGCTGCTACTGCTTTTGCTTAATCATACTCCTCCTTCGCGAGAAAAAGGAGTGTCCAAAACATTCTTTTTTCTTTATCAGTTTAAAAAAAAAAAAATTTTTTTTTAAACGGGACGTTTTCAAAATCCCCTAAGATTAAAAATCACACACAACAGCAAGATTCTCTAACGAGTTCTCATCGGCGGATGTTTATACCTAATCCCCGGCCCGGAAATAGGACTATTTTCTCCATCAAAAGACCACTCTCTCTTTCCCCCCCTTCTGAGATTTCTGGAAATAAGGAACATACAATTTTAAGAGGCACTTGGATGATTAAAAAAAAAAAAAACCTTGCCGACTAAATGATCTGATTCGTTTAAAAAAAACCCAAAAACCCAACTACACTTGTAGACAAAATAATAATAATAATAATAATAATAATAATAATAATAATAAATACACTTTGTCAAGGGGACGGTAAACTCATTCGCCACGTGGCTGCTGATGCCACACACCCAGCTGTTTTCGTTTCCCAAATTATCTTTCGGGTCAGGAGGGAGGGGCGGGCAGGGGGTGGGGAGATCTTGGCAATAATAAAATAATAATAATAATAATTAGGATCAGAATCCAAAGAAGAGGAAGCATTTTTTTAAAAAAAAACAAAAAACACCAACAACCATAAAAAAGCAGGAAACCGCTGTTAGAAAAGGCTGGTGAGGGTGGTCTGTGGGGGGCTGGCGGGCTCCTGGCTGTCCATGTTAGAGGTCACGGCCGCCCCTGCGGGGAGCAGGGGGTTGGCCAGGTCCGTGAGGGCGGCCGGGCCGGGCGGGGTGAGCGGGCCGCTGTCCGCCGGGGCCTGCGCCGGGAGCGAGGGGCCCTCGGCCTTATCCACACCCCCGTTCTCCTGCCGCAAAAGGTTCCTCCTGAATTTGGCTCGAGCGTTTTGGAACCAAACCTGCAAACCAATCCCAAGGGATGTCTTTACCGAGGTTTCATTTTAGACTCTATTTCTCTCTGTCTCTCTGTCTTTCCTTTTTATTTCCCCTTCCTTCCTTCCTTCCTTCCTTCCTTCCTTCCTTCCTTCCTTCCTTCCTTCCTTCTTTCCCTCTTCCTTCCTTCCTTTCCTCTTTCCTTCCTCCCATTCTTTCTCCATCCTCACAATTCTGTAGGGTAAATGGTACTGTCCCCTTTTAAACATTTTTTATTTTATTTTAATGGGTTTGTATTGATTTCAGAGAGGAAGGGAGAGGGAGAGACAGAAACATCCATGATGAGAGAGAATCACGGACCGGCTGCCTCCTGCACGCCCCCCACTGGGGATGGAGCCCACAACCCGGGCCTGTGCCTGGACCGGGAATCGAACCCTGGCCTCCTGGTTCACGGGTTGATGCTCAGCCACGGAGCCACGCCGGGCGGGCTGCTTTTTAAAATATATATATATATGTTTCTCTTTTTTAAAATAATCGTTTCTGCCCTGGCCGGTCTGGCTCAGTGGGTCGAGCGTCAGCCTGCGGACTGAAGGGGTCCCAGGTTCGATTCGGGTCAAGGGCATGTGCCGACCAGGAGGCAGCCAGTTCATGATGTTTCTCGCTCATCGACGTCTCTCTCTCTCTATCCTTCTCCCTTCCCCTCTCTCTAAAAAATAAATAAAAACATGTCAGCCCGGCCGGCGTGGCTCGGCGGCTGAGCGTCGACCCGTGAACCAGGAGGTCAGGGTTCGATTCCCGGTCGGGGCACAGGCTTGGGTTGTGGGCTCCATCATCCCCAGGGGGGGGCGTGCAGGAGGCAGCCGGTCCATGATGCTCTCTCATCCTGGATGTTTCTGTCTCTTCCCCTCCCTTCCTCTCTGAAATCAATAAAAATATTTTTTAACAACATATTTTTTAAAAAATAAAATAATGTCTTTTCTTGGGAGAGAAGGGTCTTTTTAGTTGCCTTTTTTCTGTGTGTGCTCTTTTAAAACAATAGATTCCTGCCGTGAACACTATAGACATCCTATCGGCTGCATCCATCCCCTCCCCCAGGCTTAACCGGGCCCACAGGGGACGCCTGGGCTTCCAGGGAGACGCCCCGGACAGGGGCCGGGAGAGGAGGGGGCGGCGCCCCGGACCCCTCGGCCGCTGTCTTTGGAGGAGGAGAGGCGGGCGGGTCACGGCAGAGCCTGGCTCTCTCCTACGGAACGAGCATCCTTCCCTCGGAGCCTGGGCTGTCCTGGAGACGGACACACGGAAGGAAGGAGAGCCTTCCGGGGGCCCCCAGGCCCAGACAGCCCCCCACGGGGGCAGGGGCGGGGGCTGAGGGGGCGCCTGCCCTGTGTCCCCGAGAAAGAGGGAGGAGGCCCCAGGCACCATCCCCGCCCCGTCTGGCCCGGAAGTTTCTAGAAAATGTGGTTCCTTCCCGTGAGCAATGCCCGCTCCGCTGGGCTGCTGAGAGGCTCGCCTACCGTGGCTTTGGGGGAAAAAGGAAAAAGGGGGGGAAAAGAAAGAAAGAAAAGGGGATGCACCTGACCTTGGAAGGTCCCGACACAGCGTGGGAGCCGGCTGCTGAGAAGCCAGCCGGGCAGGGCCCCCCACAAGGCTGTGCGGGAGCCCTCGGCAGCCACAGCTTAAATAAAAACATGAAAACAAAAACAAAAACAAAAACAAAACCGAAAGCCACGGCTCCTGCAGACCCTACCCCTGAGCTCTCAGACCAGGGAGGCAGCTGACCTGGCTGGGAGGACCCCGCTCCTCGTCTCTGGGGTCCGGGGGACACACCTGGCTGCATTGGTTTATTTTATTTATTTTATTTTATTTTATTATTGTATTCTATTGTATTGTATTTTTTTTTTTAAAGATCCTGCTCTCTCTTGGGGCACCTTCCTGGGGAGAGCCCCCCCTGAGACACCTCAGCACCCCCCCTCTCAGCATCATCACCGGACATGGTGGCTGCGATCCCTGGGTCGGTCAGCAGGGGCAGACAGGCGGGCGGAGGGCGAACTGGGGGCGCACCGGGCAGAGGGGGTGCGCCGGGGGCAGCCTTACCTGCAGCACTCGCTTGGTGAGGCCGGTCTTCTGGGCCAGCTGCTTGAGGTCCTTGGCATCGGGGTTGTGGTTGATGGCGAAGTAGGACTTCATGGTCCGCAGCTGGTGGTGCTTGAAGGAGGTGCGCATGCGCTTGGTCTTCTGCGAGGGCGGGTAGGGCGGCGGGTCGCGGTCCAGGGGGTCGGCCTCGTTCTCGTTGCAGCCTGCGGGGGGAAGAGGGGGCAGGCAGGTGCTCAGTGCGAGCCCCCGGGGGCGGGAGGAGGGATGGGTGGGTGGGTGGGTGGGTGGGTGGATGGGTGGATGGATGGGTGGGTGGGTGGGTGGGTGGATGGGTGGATGGATGGGTGGGTGGGTGGGTGGGTGGATGGGTGGATGGATGGGTGGGTGGGTGGGTGGATGGGTGGATGGATGGGTGGATGGATGGGTGGGTGGATAGATGGGTGGATGGATGGGTGGGTAGGTGGGTGGATGGGTGGGTGGATGGGTGGATGGATGGGTGGATGGATGGGTGGGTGGATGGGTGGATGGATGGGTGGATGGATGGGTGGGTGGATGAATGGTTGGGTGGATGGATGGAAGGGTGTATGGATGGATGGATGGATGGATGGGTGGATGGGTGGGTGGATGGGTGGGTGGGTGGGTGGATGGATGGGTGGGGTGGGTGGGTGGATGGGTGGGTGGATGGGTGGGTGGATGGGTGGATGGATGGGTGGATGGATGGGTGGATGGGTGGGTGGGTGGGTGGATGGGTGGATGGATGGATGGCTGGGTGGATGGATGGAAGGGTGGATGGATGGATGGATGGGTGGATGGATGGATGGAAGGGTGGATGGATGGATGGAAGGGTGGATGGATGGATGGATGGGTGGATGGATGGATGGAAGGGTGGATGGATGGATGGATGGATGGGTGGGTGGGTGGGTGGGTAGATGGATGGGTGGGTGGATGAATGGTTGGGTGTATGGATGGATGGATGGATGGGTGGGTGGGTGAGTGGATGGGTGGATGGATGGGTGGGTGGGTAGGTGGGTGGGTGGGTGGGTGGATGGATGGCTGGGTGGATGGATGGAAGGGTGTATGGATGGATGGAAGGGTGTATGGATGGATGGATGGGTGGATGGATGGATGGGTGGATGGATGGATGGATGGATGGGTGGGTGGATGGGTGGGTGGATGGGTGGATGGATGGATGGGTGGATGGATGGATGGGTGGATGGATGGATGGATGGATGGGTGGGTGGATGGGTGGATGGATGGATGGATGGGTGGATGGGTGGGTGGGTGGGTGGGTGGGTGGGTGGGTGGATGGGTGGATGGATGGGTGGGTAGATGGGTGTATGGATGGATGGATGGATGGATGGATGGAAGGGTGGGTGGGTGTATGGATGGGTGGATGGATGGATGGGTGGATGGGTGGATGGATGGATGGGTGGGTGGGTGGATGGATGGATGGGTGGGTGGATGGATGGATGGATGGATGGATGGATGGGTGGATGGGTGGATGGATGGATGGGTGGATGGATGGGTGGGTGGATGGATGGATGGATGGATGGGTGGATGGGTGGGTGGGTGGATGGATGGGTGGGTGGGTGGGTGGGTGGGTGGGTGGATGGATGGATGGGTGGGTGGGTGGGTGGATGGGTGGATGGATGGGTGGGTGGGTGGGTGGGTGGATGGATGGATGGGTGGATGGATGGATGGGTGGATGGGTGGATGGGTGGATGGATGGGTGGGTGGGTGGATGGGTGGGTGGGTGGGTGGGTGGATGGATGGATGGATGGACCACAGGCCTGGCTGGAAGGACGGAGCAGGAGGTCAGGGGTTTGATTCCCCATCAGGGCATATGCCCAGGTTAGAGGTTCAGGCCTCATGAGTTTAAGTTTAAAAAACGTGGCTCTCGTCCTAGCCGGTGTGGCTCAGTGGATAGAGTGTCGGCCTGTGAACTGAAAGGTTGCGGGTTTGATTCCGGTCAAGGGCATATGCCTGGGTTGTGGGGCCGATCCCCAGTGGGGGGCTGTGCAGGAGGCAGCCGATCGATGATTCTCTCTCATCATGGATGTTTCTAACTCTCTCTCCCTGTCCCTTCCTCTGTGAAATAAATAATTAAATATATATATATTTAAAAATGTGGCTCTCCAAAGAAATGTCAATCGTTGTCCTGTTGATGTTTGGCTCTGTGGACGAATGAGTTTGCCAGTAGGGGGCGTGCAGGAGGCAGCCCATCCAGGATTCTCTCTCATTTTTTTTTTCCTAAATATATTTTATTGACTTTTACAGACAGGAAGGGAGAGGGATAGAGAGTTAGAAACATCGATAAGAAACATCCATCAGCTGCCTCCTACTGGGAATGTGCCCGCAACCAAGGTCCATGCCCTTGACCAGCATCGAACCTGGGACCCTTCCGTCCGCAGGCCGATGCTCCATCCACTGAGCCACACCGGTCGGAGCTCACATTGCTGTTTCTGACTCTCTATGCCTTTCCCTGCCTCTCTGTAAAAAAATCAGTAAAACAGCCGAAACCGGTGTGGCTCAGCGGTAGAGCGTCCGCCTGCGGACTGAAAGGATCCCGGGTTCGATTCCGGTTAAGGGCATGGACCTTGGATGCGGGCACATCCCCGATAGGGGGTGTGCAAGAGGCAGCTGGTCGATGATTCTCTCTCATCGGCGTTTCTAGCTCTCTATCCCTCTCCCTTCCTCTCTGTAAGGAAAAACTCAATAAAAAAAATATATATATTTATTTTGTAAAAATCAGTAAAACATATATGTTTTTAAAAGATATTTTTTTTAGCAGAAACCGGTTTGGCTCAGTGGATAGAGCGTCGGCTTGGGGACTGAAGGGTCCCGGGTTCGATTCCGGTCAAGGGCATGGACCTTGGTTGCGGGCACATCCCCAGTAGGGGGTGTGCAAGAGGCAGCTGGTCGATGACTCTCTCTCATCGATGTTTCTAACTCTCTATCTCTTTCCCTTCCTCTATGTACAAAATCAATAAAATATATTTTAAAAAAAAGATATTTTTTTAAAAAACCGAAATGAAAAATAAATCACAGTGGTAACGGCGGTCTAGCCCACGAGGGGGGTCTCCAGGCAACCAAACATCCCCGCGGCCGGCGCCAGCCCTGCCAGCGCGGAGCGGTGCCCAGGGCCGCGGCCGATGTCATAGGAACGCCCCGGGGCCTCTCCCCTTTGGCTGACCGGTTGCCAGGACGACGGACTTGCGATGGATACCTTCTGCGAGTGTGGAAGTGAGAGGGACCTCGGAAAGGGAGGGAGAAATAACCCTTTCCTCCCGTCCCCCCGTCCCTCCGCGCTCACGCAGCTTAGAGGGACCCTGCGCCTCCACTTGGTCTCTGTTTCCCGCCGTCGGCAAACAGCGGCTCGCGAGCCACAGGCGGCTCTTTGGCCCCTGGAGGGCGGCTCTTCCGCAGAAGACCACGGCCTTTGGGCCGGTCTGTGCGGAAGACGTGGCCTTAGGAGACGTTTACGTTTAGAAAACGTGGCTCTCCGGAGACACGGCCGTCGTGGTGCTGTGGGTATTGGGCTCTGTGGACGGATGAGTGTGCCGGCCATGGGCCTAATCGTTTGCTCATTTTAATGCACTCGAATCTGAGAGTTTCAGGAGCCACCAGCCAAGTCTTTTTCTTTTTTCTTTTCTTTTTTAATATATTTCATTGATTTTTTTACAGAGAGGAAGGGAGAGGAGGAAGGGACAGGGACAGAGAGTTAGAAACATCGATGAGAGAGAAACATCCATCAGCTGCCTCTAGCACACCCCCCACTGGGGATGTGCCCGCAAGTAAGGTCCATGCCCTCGACCGGAATCGAACCCGGGACCTTTCAGTCCACAGGCCGACGCTCTATCCACTGAGCCACACCGGTTTTGGCTTGGAGCTGCTTTAATACGTGTTCCTGGGAGGCATGAGCCCAGACTTGTCTGCACTGGGCCCAGGCCTGAGTTCCCACAGGTACCAGCTCCTCCCAACTCCCAGCTCCTCCCAGCTCCCAGTGAGGAAGGGAGAGGGACAGAGAGCTAGAAACATCCATAAGAGAGAAGCATCGGCCAGCTGCCTCCTGCACACCCCCCACTGGGGATGTGCCCGCAACCAAGGTACGTGCCCTTGACCGGAATCGAACCTGGGACCCTTCAGTCCGCAGGCCGACGCTCTACCCACTGAGCCACACGGATTTCAGCTCTGCTTATCTCTATTTAACCGGACCGTACGCCACCCCCGGATTATCAATGTACCCGCAACGCAACGGTCCGAGGGGCCTGCCTCAGTCACCCCAGCTTCTGCCTGTGAGATTGCATCCCGTCGCACACACCTCGCCGGTTCCCTTGACCAGCACCCCGCATGGGATTCTACCTGGGGGCCGGGAGACCTCACTGGTGTCTCGCCACGCCCTCTGCTCCCGCCCTCTCCCCCGAGTCCTGTGTCTTGGACACGAGCGCGATGCCTAACCCATCTGCGTGCCCCTGAGCCTCTCAGAGGACGCCTGTGGACGGTAACGATGGGGGGAGACCTGACAACATCGCCGCTGCTCCCCATGACCGATGGAACGTGTCAGGGCGTCCGAGGCCCCGACGGGTCCTGTTCCCAAGCGGAACACAGGCCGGCGGGCACCGGGGTGGCCGGCCGGGAGCCGCCCTTTGCCGACCACAGACGCAATGACATTAAGTCTTACATCTTTCAGCGTAATAGAGCCATCTACCGTGTTTCCCCGAAAATAAGACGTCCTCCGAAAATAAGACCCACTCACAGGTTTCCTTCTGAGTGAAATAGAAGGCATCCCCCCGAAAATAAGCCCCCCCCCCCCAGGCTAAACATGAGAGATTTGGTCCACTGATTCTGAAAGAAATGGAGTCACAGGAAATTCAGGAATTGGAAGGTTAGGATGATGTTCCAGAAGACGATGACACGATTGTCATTCAATAAATGAGTAAATTCTTGATCCTGTAGGATTCACAGTGTGTCTGGTTTGTGCTGACAACAACCGTACTGCCGTACCGCACACAGGTAATAAATTTCCTTTATTTTCATTTCACCATCAATGTGTACCGCATTCTTCTTCATGGAAACATAAGACACTCCCTGAAAATAAGACCTAGCGCATCACTGGGAGCAAACATGAATATATAAGACGCTGCCTTATTTTCGGGGAAGCAGGGTATGTCGCCGGCAGGCTCGCTCAGCACACGATCCAAAATCGCCTGCTCGCACGTGTGACTGCAAATGCACTCGTTCTGCAAACCCGCACGCGATGGCGTGTCCCCCGGGCCTCCTTCGGAAGCCGGGCGGGGGGCCCCCCGGTTTACGGGGCGCGATGATCTCTCCTTTAAAACCGTCTCCGCCGCACGCACATCTGGCGCCGCGTTAACGAGAAGCTCTGACCATTTTATTGTTGTGGTCTTTCCCCCTGTTCCTAGGGAACCTTCTGGCAGTAACCGCTCCCGGGGAGACCACTAGGGGTCAGTGCCAAGCCGAGGCAGCGGCCGCCGGGCGCTTCTGAAACGGGGAGGTTTGGAGCCAGAGGCAGAGGGACCCTCAATGAATGAAGACCGAGCATCCGAACCACAGCGGCCTGCCCTCCACCACCACTTCCCACCCAAGGAGGGAGAGCGAGGGAAGGGTCACGTCAATCCAGCATCCCACATACATTTCCCAGCCGATTCCTACAGGGCCTGCCTCTCTGCACACCCAGGAGCCCGGGGGAGAGCCAGCCTGCTAAGATTCCCCGGGAGAGGCATCTGCCCGCCTTCTCTCCATCGCCAGCCCGTCCCTGCCCAGCCTCCCGTGCTCGTTAGCAGATCTCAGCTTGGTGTTTGGAAAGGATGCCGCCCGGTGTCAGCGGGCCTCTCCCCCGAAGCGGAGATGGCGACGCCAGACCCGAGCGAGCGGAGCCAGGGCCGGGGAGGGCGAGCGCCAGCCAGGGCTTCGTCTCCCTTTCTCCCCCCGGACGGACGTGCTGGGTTCGCCCCAAGCCTTCCTGTCGCAGGCTCTGGGACACCCCGGCCCGGACGCAGGGGTGTTTTTGTAAAGGGGGGCGGGGGGTGATGGGAGATGGGAGAGAAATGGGGGCTGTGTGCTCGCTCATCTCTCCGGGGGAGGGGAGTCCGGGTGGATGGGCGATGGGGCGGGTGGATGAAGAGGCATCTGGGCTGAGGTGGGCAGACTGGGGGGGACGGGGAGGGGGGGAGAGAAAGCCCCCCCCCCGCATCTCTTTCCTCCTCCTCCTCCTCCAGCCTCCCCCACAGCCCTGAGGCTGGCCGCAGATGTGGACTCGCGGGTTCCCCTCGGAGCGGGAGGAGAAGCGACATTCTACCGCGCTCAGAGCGCCCACACCCCCTCACGGGAAGGGAGAGGCCAAGCTGAGCCACAGTCAGGCCCTGGCCGGTGTGGCTCAGTGGGTAGAGCGTCGGCCTGCGGACTCAAGGGTCCCGGGTTCGATTCCGGTCAAGGGCACGGACCTTGGTGGCGGGCACATCCCCAGTGGGGGGCGTGCAGGAGGCAGCTGGTCGATGTTTCTCTCTCATCGATGTTTCTAGCTCTCTATCCCTCTCCCTTCCTCCCTGTAAAAAAAAAAAAAATCAATAAAATATATTTTTATAAAACAACAACACATTCAGCCAATTTGATTCAGTCAATGAGGGGAAACCAGACTGGCTTCCGTTTAGCGAGAATTGCCCTTCACCGTTCAGCGATTCCTGCTGGTGTCTCTCTCTCTCTCTCTCTCTCTCTCTCTCTCTCTCTCAGTAGGGTGCTGGAGCCTGGGTGAGTGGCTCCGGATTCCGATTCCGATATCTCATTCCATGAATAAAGGACAATTTCCGCCAGGCTGCCTCGCCCGGGACCCCACAGCGGGTGGCACCAATGAAGCGTGGATAAAGGGGTCCGGACCAGAGAGAGCACAGCGGGGAGAGCAGGGAGCTGAGACCCTCTGCCTACCGGGGTTCGGCAAAACCGGGGTCACCCGCCACCCGGACACAAACTGGCCTGGTGGGCGCCTTTCGGGACCCACCCCGTGGCCCTGGTGTGAAACCACGGGGACCACTGCGCTGCGCTGGCCTCCCCATTCTCCGTCTCTCCCAGCGGGTCCAACCCTGGAAACTCTGGGCGTCCCCACCCGCCCTCTCCTGCCCCTGACCTTGGACAAGCCACTGCTCCGATGGGTGGGACGCTGCTGAGCCAGAAGAAAGAGGAGGAAGAGAAAACCAGAGGCATCTACGTGCGTTCTGGGGTGCCCCAGTCCCCCCTGATATTCCCGCGCAAGGTCCCTCCCAACAGAGTGACTCCCCTGGCCCCATCCTCCTGAGCTCCCGGCCTGAGCTGGACCAGGGTCTGAGAAGCCACATCCACAGAGCGGGCACTGAGACTCCCCAAGGTTGGCCCAGGGCGACAGGAACCCCCTTTCCGAGGCAGAGTGCCATGGGGTCCCCAGGCCTGACCCCACCCCCATGTGGGGGTGGAAGGGGGGTGCAGGCTACACAGCGTAGGCGATGAGCCCGGGAGAGAGACAGATGCTGGTCCCTGTGTCCCCAACGTCTGTGCCTACGTTTTGTTTTCCGTAAACAGAGGAGGTGGGTGGGGGACCAAGAGCGGGGACATGAGACACCCCTCATCCCCACCCTCACCCCACCCCATGGGCCTCACCTGCAATCCCTCTCCCCCTTCCGGCCGGCCTGGACCCCAACCTCCCTCCGGAGCCAGCTCACCCTCCACCGTTTCCCACCGCGCCCGCCCGCCCGCCCGCCCGCCAGCGGCTTCTCCCCAACCTCAGGGCTGGCGTGTTCCACGCTCTCGCCAACTGCTTTCCTGGCTAACTCAGGGCTGGCGACCGACCGCAGCCCCTGCCCCCAGCCCCCAGGGCCTCGGGCGGTTGGCTCGGATGATTTTTTTACTTCTCTGCTGCATTTAGGAGAGCCTTCTCCCGGGTCTATAAAGCACTTCCACCCCAGAACCGCCGGGGGCGATGGGCTGGGAGTGGGAGCCAGACTTAATGGGCTCGTTAACTAACTAACGACCAGGACTCTACCAGCCCTTTGGGGGAGGGGTGGGGGGACAGATGCCATGGGAATTGTGGGGGCCCGGTGTCTTTTGTGGCCACGGCTCAAACCAGGGGTCCTCTCTCTCCCCCTCCCTCCCCCTCCCTTCCCGTCTCTCTCCAAGTCCTCCCTCTCCTTCTCCATCCCTATCACTCCCTCTCCCTCTCTCTCCTTCCATCCCTATCCTCCCGTCCTCCCTCTCCTTCTCCCTCTCCATCTCCATCACCCCATCTCCCTCTCCTTCTCCATCATTATCACTCCCTCTCCCTCCTGCCATCCCTATCATTCCCTCTCCCTCTCTCCTCCATCCCTATTCTCCCGTCTCCCTCTCCCTCCTTCCATCCCTATCCTCCCATCCTCCCTCTCCTCCTCCATCTCCATCGCCCCCTCTCCCTCTCCCTCCTGCCATCCTGGCGGAAGGGATCAGAAGGACTTCCAGGAACCAGGCCCCGGCTGGCCGGGCAGGAGCCCCGCGGGGTGCTCCAGGGACTGAGGGTGGATGCGGGGACCACGCACCTGAGCCGTAGCTGACGAGGTCCACGCCCAGCGCAGGGCTCTTGCGTTTGCGCGGCCGGCCCTTGGGCACGGCGCCGGTGCCGTTGAAGTAGGGCAGGGCCAGGCCGCCGCCCTTGGCCGCCAGCTCGGTGTAGCTGAGCGGGGCGGAGGCCGGGTACTCAGCCTGCAGCAGCGCCTCGAAGTGCGCGCGGCAGTACACCAGGCGGTCCTTCATGCCGAAGTGGTCGCCCGTGGTCAGCGTCTTGCTGCAGGTGGAGCAGGTGAAGCAGCTCAGGTGGTAGACGGCGTCCCGCGCCCGCATCACCATCTCCGAGGCCGAGATGCCCAGGTGGCAGCGGGCGCACCGCTGCACGGAGAACCTTCTGGAAGGGAAAGGGAGTCAGGGAGTCAGGGCTCGGCTGGCTGGGGTGGAGGCCGAGGCAGGGCCGTCTCCCCACGAGGGACACCCCGGGGCTGAGGGGGCCAGCAGTGGCCATTCATTGCATCTGCTGATTTGTCCTTTTTGGGATCCACCGAGCAAAGGACCCTTCCGTTCCAGCAGCTGGTCCTAAGCTTCCTTCTCTGTACAATGGAAGTTTTTTTTTTTTTTAATATATATATTTTTATTTGATGTCAGAGTGGACGGGAGAGAAAGAAATATCCATGAGGAGAGAGAATCACTGACAGGCGGCCTCCTGTTTGCCCCACATGAGGGATCAAGCCCAGAATCCGGGCCTGTGCCCTTGGCCAGGGGATTAGCCGTGAACTCCTGGAGTTGATGCTCAGCCCCTGAGCCACTTGGACCAAGTTTTTTGTTTGTTTTAGAGAAAATAAAACGGCCCCAACCGGTTCTGCTCGGTGGATAGAGCGTTGGCCTGCGGACTGAAGGGTCCCGGGTTCGATTCCGGTCAAGGGCATGTGCCTTGGTGGCGGACACATCCCCGGTGGGAGGTGTACAGGAGGCGGCTGATGGATGGTTCTCTCTCAACGATGTTTCTAGCTCTCTATCCCTCTCCCTTCCTCTCTGCGGAAAATCAATAATATATTTTTTTTCTAGAAAAAGAAAATAAAACAGCAGCTTCTGCACTCGCTGACTCGCCACGGATGGAATCGCCCTGCGATTGCAACGCAAGTGGAAACTGCTCTGGGCTCCAAAGCGGCTTCAGTTCTAACCGAGTCGCTCAGGGGGCTGCGCGCGGAGCGGGTCCCCAGCGCGCGCTCTCCATCCCCTTCCCGGTCCCAGCACCTCGGAGGGCGAAGGGCGGCGGAGGAACACACTACCCGCGCCCGGCAGCCTGCAGTCCCCCCAGCGGGGACGGACTGGCCGGGAACTGGGCTGCCTGGCTCTGGGCTGGGGCAGTCCTACCTTCCCAGGTCATTAATGGGGTCCCCCCCATCACCCCCCGGCCGCCCTCACCCAAACAGCAACGCCCAGCGGCTGCTGCGGGGCCAGAGCCACGGCTTGGGTCTAAGGCGCAGCCCTCGCCCAAATTCGTAGTAAACAGAAAAAATTACAAAAACAGACACCAAACACCCCGCTTTCGCAGAAACCGGTTTGGCTCAGTGAATAGGGCGTCGGTTTGCGGACTGAAAGGTCCCGGGTTCCATTCCGGTCAAGGGCACGGTATCTTGGTTGCAGGCACATCCCCAGTGGGGGGTGTGCAGGAGGCAGCGGATGGATGTTTTTCTCTCTCATTGATGTTTCTAACTCTCTATCCCTCTCCCTTCCTCTCTGTAAAATATCAATAAAATATATATTTTTAAAAAACAAAAACCACGCTTTCGCCTGGGAGGACCATGGCGCGTTCTGCTACTCCACCCGGACTTGCGGGCGGGGTCCCCTCCTCGCCCTGCGAGGGGCCGGCACGCACGGGGGTCCCTGCACATCCCGGTCCCCCACCTCCCCACTCCCCCACCAACCTAACGGTCCGCCTTGGGGCTGCCGATGGAAGCGGACACAGCTGGTTTCCCTGGTCCCCGGTCCCCTCACCGGTCCCCAAAGGGGCGAGAGGCGGGAGGAGCGGGGCGCGTGGGGCGGGGGAGCCCCGGGGAGGGTGCCCTGGCCGGCCGGGGCGCAGACCTGTAGTAGTCCTCCTTGCAGTAGATGCTGCCGTCCTTGGCGAAGCAGGTGAGCTCGGACTCCAGCGCCAGCTTGCACTCGCAGCACTGCAGGCAGCGCAGGTGCCACTGCTTGTCCACGGCCAGCAGGTAGTAGCGGTCCGCGATCTTCCCGCCGCAGCCGGCGCACAGCGCGGGCTTCTCCGGGCTCAGCGGGGGCAGGCCCTGCGGGGGGGGGGGGGCACAGGGCAGAGGTGAGGGGGGAGCGGGCCAGGGGATAAAGGGGGGCTGGGGCCCGGGGCCCAGGGCCGCCGGGTGAAAGGGGCGCGGAACGCAGGAGCGAGGGCGTGCGGGGGACCCTGGGTGCCAACGCGCCACAGCGCACAGCGCACAGCGGGGAAACCTTCGCTCCCGTCCCCTTAGCCTCACCACCTTCCCGCCTCTTCCCCGGACCGCCGGCCACCCCAGCCTCTTTGAAAAAATCCTGAACGCGCACAAGGAGGACTGTTTGGGGCCTGTTTCCAAATAAGACGGAAAAGGAGCCTAAACCGGTGTGGCTCCGTGGATAGAGCCTCGGCCTGCGGACGCAAGGGTCCCGGGTTCGATTCTGGTCAAGGGCATGGACCTTGGTTGTGGGCACATCCCCGGTGCGGGGTGTGCAGGAGGCAGCGGATGGATGTTTCTAGCTCTCTATCCCTTCCCTCCCTTCCTCTCTGTTAAGAATCAATAAAATATATATATTTTTAAAAGATGGAAAAAGATGAAAAGTGTGGCTTTCAAAGCAGGCGGAGCAAAACCAGGGGCCCTGCTGTCTTTGGGGAGCGGGGAGAGGGCTCCCACAGGCGCGGATTGTTTGTAAACAAACGGGGTCACAACCGTGTCCAAATCCCGGGGAGCAGCGG
This sequence comes from Pipistrellus kuhlii, assembly GCF_014108245.1. Lineage (NCBI taxonomy): Eukaryota > Metazoa > Chordata > Mammalia > Chiroptera > Vespertilionidae > Pipistrellus > Pipistrellus kuhlii. The sequence goes on from NW_023425476.1 coordinate 100,273, forward strand.
CAGCAGGATGGGGAGCCCGGCTCCGGCTCCTGGTTTGGGTCCCAGTTCTGGGGTGAACGGGGCAGAACTGGTTTTGCCTGGTTCCCAGGGACCTGGTCCTCTCTCTCTGGTCCGGGTGGGAAGTGGGGGGTCCCGGGGAGGGAGGGCCCTGGGGGGGGTACCCCCTCCGCAGCCCCCAGCGCGCACCCAGACCTTCCTCCTAGGACAGCAGTTTGTCGCTCAAATTCAACTCCCCGCCTGGTCCCCGCTGAGGACTGAGGACACGGGGAAATCGCCCGATTTGGGGAGCCCACCGGGGAGATGTGGGGTGCTGGCTGTTTGTCTGGAAACGGGGTGACCCTAACACGGGAGCCGGAAAGCCTTCGCTCTGGCTATTTCCTTCCAGACTTTCCGGGAAACTTTTCCTGGAAAAGCCACGTTGCGCCCTCAACTCAGACCCGGGGGCCCAAGCGCTGAATTCGGGTTTTAAATGAGAAAATATCCATCCGCGGGGCGCTTTGGGGAGAGGGGAGGGGGACCCCAAAGGCGGCTGAGCCGCCCCCCATGAGTCTGAGCTGGGGTCCCCGCAGGCCCTGATTTTTGTAGTTTTTCCCTCCCGGTTTACGGTCAGGTTCGGGGTCCAGTTGGGAGCGGGAAGCAGCAGCTCAGATGTAATCAATGGGTTTTCTTTATGGGGCGGACGTGCCTGTGAATGGCAGGACCAGCAGCGACGGGAAAACGACGTTTTTAAAATTCGTTCTCGCCCAAAAAAGTCTTTTAAAAAAAAATCGTTCTCGCCCCCAAAAAGTCGTTTTTAAGTTCATTCTCGCCCCCCAAAAAATCATTTTTTAAAAGTTTGTTCTCGCCCCCAAAATCATTTTTTTTAGTTCTTTCTCGCCCGGGCCGCGCGCCCCGCTCCGCCGGCTGTTCCGTTAGGTCTCCGGGCACATCCTCCGGTCCGGCTGGGAGGGCACGCGGCGCCGTCCTGACCCGCTAGCGGGGCCGGTCTGAGCTGCCGGGGACCCCGAAAACCGCTGCTTTTGGGGCACCCGGCTCCGGACCAGCAGCGGGGACCTGCCTTCCTAATCCAACCCAAAGGCCCCAAGACGCGGCTCCCGACTCCCGCGTGGCCCGACGCCGGGGCAGCCGCGGCTCTGGTCCCGGGCCGCCCTCCCCATCCATGAGGGGGACGACACGCCCGGGCAGCCGAGGGGCGATGGCTGGGACCCCAGTCTCAGGTCCCCATCCCCTGGCTACGGGACCCCCGCGCGTCTGAGGATGGCGAGCGCGGGGGTCTCCGTGGCTGATGGAGATGTTTCCCGGCGGAGAGAGGGGGCGCGGAGCCCCGAAAACCTCCCCACCCGCCATCCGGGACCCCCCATCCTCCCGGGGCGCGGGGACCCCCCATCCTCCCTCCCGGGGCGCGGGGCGCGGCTGGCACACGGGGCCCCCCTTACCGGGTCGCCGCGGCCGCCGAGCGGCGCGCCCTTGGCCAGGCGGGCGTCGCCCTTGGACCGGCGCTCCATCTCCTCCACGAGGCCCTGGAGGTGGCCGCCGGGGAGGCCGTGGAAGAGCATGGCTGCGGGGCGGGAGGGACACGCTCGGTCTGCGGCCCGGCGCCCGCGATCTCCGTGGACGCAGCCCGGGGCGGGGGCTCAGCGGCGCGTCCGGGGCGCGGGGCGCGCAGAGCCGCCGGGGAGGGAGGGACTGGCCGGAGGGAGGGCGCGGGGGAGAATGGACAGCGATCTGCTTTGGGGAAGAAAAGGGAAGGAGAGGGAACCACACAGAGAGGGAAGAAAAATAAAGAGAAATCACCCAAACCCGCTGCTCCGGCAGCGGCGCTGGGAGCGCAGAGCCGCCGGGAGAGGGGACCCCAGGGCCGGAGGGAGGGCGGGAGGGAGGCGCGGGGAGGAGGCAGGGAGAGGGGAAAGCGATCTGCTTTGGGAAGAAAAAAGGAAGAGAGGGAACAAACAGAGGGAAGAAGAAAAGAAAAAAAGAAGAAAATTCACCCCAAACCGGCGCTCCCCGCGGCCGCCGCGCAGGAACCAGCAGCCGCGCGGGGAGGAGAGGCGCGGGCGGCCGGCCCCGGGGGAGATCCAGTCACCGAGGAGCCGCGGGGCGCGGGGCACCCCGGTCCGGAGCACAAAGCGCGGGGAGGGCGCCCGTCCGTCCGCCCGGGGGTCCGGCGCTGCGGGCCGGCTGCGTGCGGACTGCGCTGCCCGCGGCCACTGCGCTGGAGCCCAGCAGCCCCGCGCGGCCGGCGATGGGGAGGAGGAGGAGGAGGAGGAGGAGGAGGAGGAGGAGGAGGAGGAGGAGGAGGAGGAGTTGTTCTCTCTCCGGAGCCGCCAGGGCTGCTTTCCCCCCTTTTTCTTCAGACAACAAAGACCTGTCATCCTCCTCTCACCCCCCCACGGGCACGCGGGGACAGGGGGCCCAGGGGGGTGGGGGGCGTGGGAGGGGGGCCTCCTGCGTCCCTGCTGCCCCGGCGCAGCGCGTGCACAGATACACACACACACACAGACACACACACTCACAGACACACACACAGACACACACACAGAGACACACACAGAGACACACTCACACACACACAGACACACACACTCACACACACAGAGACATACACACACAGACACACACAGACACACACACACACTCACACACAGAGAGACACACACACACTCACACACACAGAGACACACACAGACACACACACAGAGAGACACACACACACTCACACACACAGAGACACACAAACACAGACAGACACACACTCACACACATAGAGAGAGACACAAACACACAGACACACACACACAGAGACACACACAGACACACACATACAAACACACACACAATCACATTCACACACACACTCAAACACACACAGATACAGACACACACAGACACACACACTCACACACAGACACACTCACACTCACACACACTCACACACATTCACACTCACACACACTCACACTCACACAAACACACATACACACACTCACACTCACACACACACTCACACGCGCACACACACCCTCCCTAGGCTTCTGGGCCCTCACATTTTTAAAGGAGCCCTCTCCTCCCCGCCAGGCTGGCCACTGGTCCCAGGTCACCCAGTGCCCGGCTCTCCCAGGCCCAGAGGCGGCTCCTCCAAACTTTGGATTTCGGCGGGCGCTCCCGCCCAGAGAAGGCCAGGCTGGAGGGCGATCCGGTCCCTCGCACCCCTCGCCCTCCACTGGGGGGTTCAAGCAGGTCCCCCTCCCTTCCCCAGGGGACCCTGGGCTGGGGCCGCCCGCCCCACACCCCGCCCACGTGTTGCCGGAGTTGACTTTTGGGGGAAGGCTGTTCTTGGGGGGGATCAGGGTGGAGAGGGGGTGTCGCTGGGGGGGGGGTTCAGGGTGCCCCTGGCCCTGGCCCTGGAGAGATGGGTGTCTGACTTTCTCAGCGGGTCCGGTCTGAGGGGCCTGGGTCCCCCTTGGACACGTGTCCGTGTGGGCAGCGCTGGAGCTGGGGACGCCCGTGAGCTGGGCTCGCCTGCTGCCCGGGGTCCCCACTGCCCTGGGGGACCGGGGGGTACAGAGACCCCCTCCAGGGGGCGGTTAGGAGGATGTGAGGGGGGCTGGGCCCTTCGCTGGGGAGGAGGGAGGTGGCGCTGGCCGGCATGTCTCTGCCTGTATCCATGCTGTCTCCCTGCCTGGGGCACCCCGCCTCGGCCCTAGGGGGGCTGGTCAGCTCATTCCAACCACCGGCCCCCCAGCCGCTGGGAATGGGGGGGCAGGGGGGGGCTGCAGGGATGGGCCGGCTTGGAAAGGAGAGGAGGAGGCCGGCTGCTGGCTGCCTCCCTCCCTCTGGCCCCGGGTCCCACCCTCCCGGGCCACCCCAGGAGCAGAGGGCGGTGCCCTCACACATCCTGGGCCCCTCAGGGGAGTCCCCGGGGGCGGCTCCCTTCCCTCTGCAGGAGGGACCAGGCACTTCGCCACACCTGAGGGATGGAGGGAGAGGAAGAGGAAGAGGAAAGGAGGGAGGGAGGGAGGAACGGAGAGAGGGAAGAGGGAGGGAAGAGGGAGGGAAAATGGGAGGGAGAGAAAGAACGAAAGGGAAGGAGGGAGGGAGGGAAAAAAGGAAGAGGGAGGGGAGGGAGGAAGGAGGAAGGAGGGAAGGAGAGAGGAAGAGAGGGAGGAAGGGAGGAGGGAGAGAGGCACGAAGGAGGAGGAGAATAGGAGGAGGGAACCCTGGGTGCAGAGCCGGACTCCCTTCCTAATACGTCCTTTTCTGAAGCTGCCATAGTCACCCCTTCCATGACCCCGAGTCTGCCCCCCCCGCCCCCCCGTTCTTTTCTCAGGAGTCACAGCTAATGCCATTTGCAGACTGGACGCCGGGAGGTCCCCGGGTGCCAGAATGTGGCTCCGAAAACACAATTTCACACAAAAACGAAGCCAATCAAGCGGACTAAGCCGGGGCACCCCCCTTCTCTCCCTGAAGCCGGGCAGCCAGGCCGTCAGCGGGTGGCTATTTACTGTAAGTAACGCAATTAGGCCCTCTGGACGGAAATCAATGAGCTTCGCAAATCCCCGCGCCTGCTGGGAGCTCAGCGAAGGGCCTGGGGAGGGGCCGGGCAGCCCCCCTTCCCCAGACAGCAGGTCCCCCAACAAAGCGGGGATGGCCCCCCACAAGTCAGCAGGCAAAAGGACTCGGGCCGAAGGAGGAGGAGGAGGAGGAGGAGGAGGAGGAGGAGGAGGAGGAGGAGGAGAGGAATATCTCCATTCAGGAAAGGAGACTCCAGGAGATGGGAAATGTGGAACCTCCATCCAGGGACCTGCTCTCCTGTTTCTGAGCTGAATTCTTGCTTCCCACCCCAACCCCCCCCATACAGGCACCTCCTGCCCAAATGGGGGTTTGGGATTCGGTTTGGCTGTCCTTGGATTTTGGGGTCCAGAAGCTCAGCGGAAAACAACAAAGGCCCCGCAAGAATAAGACTCTCCTGGCAAGCGATGGAAGTTTGGAGACTCGGGGCGGGGAAAAGTTAGCGGGCAGCACCAGGGAACCAAGCCTGAACGCTGTGCAAATGGCCAGCGCGGCTCAGGGGTTGAGTTTGACCTATGAACCCGGAGATCGGGGTTCGAGTCCCAGTCAGGGTTGTGAGCTGGATCGCCAGCGTGGGGCGTGCAGAAGGCAGGCGGTCCAGGATGCTCTCTCATCCTGGATGTTTCTCTCTCTCTCTCTCTCAGTTTCCTCTCCCCTCTGACATCAATAAAAGAATTTTGTTTTTAATGTCCAGGGCAGGCAAGGACAGAGTCCCATCACCCTTCCATCCACTCATTCACTCACTCACTCACACATTCATTCATCCCCTCATTTAATCATCCATCCATCCATCCATTCACTCACTCATCCATCCATCCATCCATCCACTCTCTCACTCATCCATATACTCATCTATTCACTCACTCATTCATTCACTCACTCATTAATTCACTCATTCATTAATCTACTCCTCCATCCATCCTTCCATCCACTCATTCATTCACTCACTCATCCATATACTCATTCACTCACTCATTCATTCACTCACTCATTAATCCACTCATCCATCCACCCACCCATCCATCCATCCACTCTCCCATCCATATACTCATTCATTCATTCACTCACTCATACACTCATCTCTCTGCCCACACCTATTTGTCCTCTCTCAGCTCGGGGAAAGCGGGCACCTTCTGGAATCAGTTTCCGCCGGGATCCCAGCTCCGCCTGCTTCTCCTTATAAAAGTCGGTAATGAGTTCCTGCGCCCGCAGGGTGTGCCACTTCCCTGGAGGAGGCAGACAGACCGGACCCCTCCCTCCGGCTCTGCCTCCAGGAAGCTAGCTAGCGGGGAGCCCGGGCCGGCGGGGGGGGGGGGGGGCTGTCCAGGGGTCGGGAGGTCCAGGGTAGATCTGCGGATATGACACCCCAGCCTCCCACTCCGGTTCCTTCAAGGGGAAGGAGGAGAGGGCACCCCAAGGGTGTGGGTGTGTGGCCTGGGGTGTCCTAGCTGTTTTGTCGGGGAGCCCCGGAAAATTACCCAAAGGGGGAGCTCTCCTGGCCACCCCTCAGGCTCAAAGGACTTGACGGGTACCGTCCTGGAGGCTCTGCCTTCTCCCCCTTTGGGTACCCTAAAAGCCACCCGCCTCGCCCGCGGCCCAGAAGCCAGGGCCCGTCTCCAGTCGGAACCAAAGCTCCCTTTGGGGCAGGGAGACTGGACTCTGGGCACCCGCACCCCACTCTCCCTGCGGTTCCCAGGGTACAGCGCGCGGGGCTGGGAGACTCCGGCGGTGCAGGCGCTGGACCCACAAATGAAAACAAATGCCATCCCGTGGGGCCCAACGGGCCATGTATGTCCTGGCCTCTTGTTCTGTGGACATGACTCTGAAGACAGGGAGTATGAAGCGAGACCATTACGCCCACGCTTTGCCAGGAGATAATATTAAGAAATGTGTGCTACCAAGTGGAATCCGACAGGACGAGGTACAGAATGACCCACATGCCAACCTTATGCTCGCAAGTGCGACCTCTGACTCTGCTGTTCGATTATGGGATGTGGAGCGAGGCGTCCAGGTCCTGGATTCCCACCCGGAGGACGGCAGAGACCCGGGCTGGGGCTCGGGCTGGGACCCAAACGCCCCAGAGGGGAGGAGGAGAGGGGGTGCCGGCTTCACCGGGTCCCGGGACCCCCACCCAGAGCGCCAGGGGCCCCGCGTCTCTCCAGACCTGCGCTGTGGAGACCGGGACCCTGAGCCCACCCGCGGGCTGGCCCGGCCTCCGGGCCGCAGGGAGCTGGCGAGGAGGCGAGGAGGCACCGGGGTCTGGAAGGGGTGGTGTCAGCTCTGGGCGCCCCGGGACCCAGGGAGCCAGTGATGTCCTGGTTTGGGGACCCCGCACGGAGCGCTGACCGCCCAGCGCTGGGCTCCCGGCTGCATTGGGCGGGACCGGGAACGGACAGAGGGGGACCCCCCTGTGCCAACCTCCCTTCCCCGCCCCAAGCGAGGGTGCAGGTCCAGGCTGGACTCTCCCGGGAGGAGGGACCCCGCAGGACCCGCTGGGAATGAGCCGGGAGCTCAGCTGCCGGGAGGGGACCCGGAGCACCCAGCCCCGAGCGGCCGGTCCGCGCCCCCTCTCCGCGCCCCTGGCCAAGCCCCCGCCCGCCACCTGCTCCCTCCCTCCTGGGCCCCGACTGCCCCCAAGGCCAGGACCAGGCGCTGGGATCCCCGCAGCTCCTTTCCCAGACTTGGGGGGCGGGGGGCGGACACGGGGCACACCCTGCCCGGTGCCCGCAGGCAGGCTGCGCGGGGGTTGGAGGGAACAAAATCGAGGAGGCGGGGGCAGCTGTCCCCCCCCTCGTCCCTGCACCCCTCTCCGGGGTCCCCCACCCCTTCCCGGGTCCCCCCACCCCTCTCCGGGGTCCCCCACCCCTTCCCGGGAGGACCCGGGCGCAGCCGCCACGCGTGAACCCCTCTGAGCTCCGGGCACCGCAGCCCCGGCCCCCGGCCCGGGTCTCCCTCCCGGACACTCAGAGGCCGGACACTCCGCTGATGTTTGCGCCCACCCTGCCCGGGCGATTCTAAACACACACCCTCTCCTCCACCCAGAGGAGGGCACAGGCGTGGACACACACTCACACTCACACTCACACGCACGCACGCACACACCGCGCCGGCTCCCGCTCACCCGCCTCCAGGGCCCCTCGGCGGGTCCGGAGCCCGGGGCCCGGGGCGGGCTGCCCCCTGCGAGCCGGAGCCGGTCCGCCAGCCGCTCCCCGCCGCCTCCTCCTCCTCCTCCGCGCGAGTCCCGGAGCCTCAGACCGCGGCGCGCGGGGCCGGGTGCCCAGATGCCGGGAGCGCCCGCCTTCCCTCCCTCCGCGCCCCGGGCAGCCCCCACCCACCGGGCTCACCTGGGGGCTGGGGTCCCCCCAGAGCCCGCGCCCCCACCCACCGGGCTCACCTGGGGGCTGGGGTCCCCCCAGAGCCCGCGCCCCCACCCACCGGGCTCACCTGGGGGCTGGGGTCCCCCCAGAGCCCGGCCTAGGGGCGGGGGGCAGGGGCGGGGAAGGCGGCCGGCCCGGGTCTCGCCAAGGTTCCCTCTGTGAATCCAAACACACAAACTGCTGGATGGGAAACCTCTCTCTCTCCTCCTCCCCTCCCCTCCCTCCCCTCCCTCTTTCTCTCCCATCCCTCAGCTCCCGGCCGCCTGCCTTTTATTTCTGTTTGTGCTTCCGGAGGAGGAGGAGGAGGAGGAGGAGGAGGAGGAGGAGGAGGAGGAGGAGGAGAGGGGGAGGAGGAGGAGGGAAGGATGGAAGGATGGATGGATGGATGGATGGATGGATGGATGGAGGGATGGATGGAGGGAGGGAGAGGTGGGTGGATGGATGGATAGATGGATGGATCCTGGCAAAGGCAGATGGCGCGGGGCCAGGCCAGGGATGGCTCCCCGAGACCCCCTCCCTCCCCTTGGGGTCCTCTGCGCGCTCTGTGCTCTGGTTGGGGCGCGGGGACTGGCGTTTTGGGGTGCGCTCTGCGCGCCTGGGGGCCGTGGTGGGCGGGTGGGGACCGAGGTTTCCCTCCAGCCCGGCCTGGCACGCAGGGGGGGACGCGGCGAGGGGGAACGGCTCGCCCCCCACCCCCCCTCCCCACCCCCCGCCCCAGAGGATCCTGGGGCCGAGGGACTCACACACCCAGGATGGTTGCGCGGGGGCTGGTTACCTGAGCTCAGGTCCCTGCGCGCAGTCCGGAGGCCGGGAAGCGGGGCCTCTGGCTAAGGGTCTCCCCTTCCTCAGCCCAGAGCGCCCCTCCCCGAGGGAGATGGGGGGCGACGGGTTCCGGGGGCGCCCTGGCAGCTGGGGCTGGGGTGCGCTCAGCCGGACTGGGGAGGGTGCCTCCCTGCCCGCCCTCCCTCGGGGTGCTCCCACCCAGAGGAGTGGGGGGCGCAGCCAGCGCGGGGTGCAGGGCGCCGCGTGGGTCGGGAGAGGCCAGGGGCCCGAGGAGCCTGGGAGCCCAGCCCCCGCAGGCGTCCTCCTCCTCAGCCCCCCCAAAGCCGGAATGTGCTGGGGCGCCCAGGCCAGAGCTCCCCTCTCTCTGGGCCCCGCCCCGGGGCTCCCTGACTGCCCGGCCCCTCCTCCCCTGGACACAGCTCCCGGACAGGACAGGGCAGGGCAGCCTGGCCTCAGAGCCCCCGGGGCACCGGCAGACACAGGGGCACCGGAGGCCAGGCTGGGAGTCACAGGTCCCGGTGGGTGGGGCCGTGGGAGCCTCCAGGGGGTCCTTGGCGCTCCTTCAACAGCTCAAAGGCCTTTCTTCTGGGAGGGCCAGGCCTAGTGGGGCCGCAGGCGGAGACCAGCGCCCAGTGGGGCCGCAGGCGGAGACCAGCGCCCAGGGGGGCCTCAGGCGGAGACCAGCGCCCAGTGGGGCCGCAGGCGGAGATGGCCTAGTGGGGCTGCAGGCGGAGACCAGCGCCCAGGGGGGCCGCAGGCGGAGACCAGCGCCCAGTGGGGCCGCAGGCGGAGACCAGCGCCCAGTGGGGCCGCAGGCGGAGACCAGCGCCCAGGGGGGCCGCAGGCGGAGACCAGCGCCCAGTGGGGCCGCAGGCGGAGACCAGCGCCCAGTGGGGCCGCAGGCGGAGACCAGCGCCCAGTGGGGCCGCAGGCGGAGACCAGCGCCCAGTGGGGCCGCAGGCGGAGACCAGCGCCCAGGGGGGCCGCAGGCGGAGACCAGCGCCTAGTGGGGCTGCAGGCGGAGACCAGCGCCCAGGGGGGCCGCAGGCGGAGACCAGCGCCCAGGGGGGCCGCAGGCGGAGACCAGCGCCTAGTGGGGCTGCAGGCGGAGACCAGCGCCCAGTGGGGCCGCAGGCAGAGATGGCCTAGTGGGGCGGCAGGCGGAGACCAGCGCCTAGTGGGACCGCAGGCAGAGACCAGTGCCCAGTGGGGCCGCAGGCGGAGATGGCCTAGTGGGGCGGCAGGCGGAGACCAGCGCCTAGTGGGACCGCAGGCAGAGACCAGCGCCCAGTGGGGCCGCAGGCGGAGATGGCCTAGTGGGACCGCAGGCAGAGACCAGCGCCTAGTGGGACCGCAGGCAGAGACCAGTGCCCAGGGGGGCCGCAGGCGGAGACCAGCGCCCAGTGGGGCCGCAGGCGGAGACCAGCGCCCAGTGGGGCCGCAGGCGGAGACCAGCGCCCAGTGGGGCTGCAGGCGGAGACCAGCGCCCAGGGGGGCTGCAGGCGGAGACCAGCGCCCAGGGGGGCTGCAGGCGGAGACCGAGGCGGCTGGGTGCTGGGGAACCTTCCGGATCCTGCTGGGGGGCCAGGTGAGGGTCCGCTGTGGGCAGAGCCTGCCCGGGGGTGAGAGCTGCTCAGAGGGGAGCGGGTGTGAGCCAGAGGGTCCCCGAGCACAGGCCCAGGCGGGAGACGGCGCCCGCAGGGGCCTCCGGCACCTGGGAAATGCAGAGCCCCGGGCGGGCGGAGACAGAGGCCGCTCCCACCGAGGCGGCCGGCCGCCTGACCGGAGGCGGTGATTTACCGGGTCCCCCGGGAGAACAGATGGGGGATGAGCGTTCCTGGTGGCGGGAGGCCTGCTGGCCGCTCGGCCGCTGCTGCGGGCACAGCTTTACCGCCGTCCCCGTCCCCGGGGGGAGCCCGGAGCCCGGGATAGACACGGTGACGGCCGTCCCCGGGCCCCGGCCTGCCAGCCGCCCCCGGGGCCACTGACCGGGAGGAGAAAAACCGGGAGCCCGGAGCCCGGGATAGACACGGTGACGGCCGTCCCCGGGCCCCGGCCTGCCAGCCGCCCCCGGGGCCGCTGACCGGGAGGAGAAAAACCGGGAGCTCGGAGCTCCGGGGGGGTCTGAGGCCGCCGGATCGCGCCTCTGCGTTTAGGGGAACAGCCGTTATTTCCTGGCTTCCGCGGGTGTGTGTGTGTGTGTGAGTGCATGTGAGTGCGCGTGTGCGTCTCTGTGTGTGTGTGGGTCTGTGTGTGTGCATGTGTGTGTGTCTGTGTGCGTGTGAGAGTGCATGTGTGTGTGTGTGTGTGTCTGAGAACGAGGTGCCAGCAGCAAAACCCGAGGCCACGCTGGAAACGCCAACATTCGATCGCTTTTTCTCATTTTATTTATGTTCTTTTATTTTTTTAATTTTTATTTTATTTATTTATTTTTATTTTTTAAAGCGATGTAAACACTCATATACCCTTCATTTATTTTATTTATTGATCTATTTTTAAATCAGCTTAACAATAACCCACAACCTTTGGACTAATTTTGATCTATTTTTTAAAAATATATTTTATTGATATTTTACAGAGAGGAAGAGAGAGGGATAGTTAGAAACATCGATGAGGGAGAATCATCATCCATCAGCTGCCTCTTGCACACAACCAAGGTGCATGCCTCTGACAGGCCGACGCTCTATCCACTGAGCCACACCGGTTTTTGCTTATTGATATTCTTTTAATACACACACACACACACACACACACATCCTTACAATTAAATCAGAGCTCAAGCACTCAGAGCTGAGAGCAATTCCGAGTTGAGATGTTGGGTGTTTTTTTTGTTTGTTTGTCTGTTTTATTGATTACGGTATTTTTAAAATGAGGCTGCACGAGGTGGCGATCGGAGGCGAAACGGCTGTCAAACGTAGAAACAGGAATTGAATCTCTTCCTCTTGGCGGGGTCCTGCACGTTGGCCTGGCCGTAGGGGCACTGCGGGGGAAGGAGACGGGTTGTTAACGACTTCCCTGGAAGAGCAAAGGCTGCTGCTGGCTCCGGTGAACAAAGGGGCCGGGGACCACGTGACCGAGGCCATTTGATCTCTCGGGTCCTGCAGAGCGAGAGGGGGAGTCGGGAGGCATCGTCCCCCCAATCAGGGTCCCAGGGTCACTAGGTCCTACGGGCATCCTTCCGGCTGTGAGGTCTCACGGCCGAAAGCTCGCCCGTAGAAAACCCCCAGGCCCCCGTGTCAGCGGAGTCTTAGGCACTTCGGTCCGACAGACAATGGCACAGGCGGGGACACGCATAAGAGTGCAGGCCTCACTGGCCACGGCTGGCCTCAGTCCGTCCCTCCTCCGTCAGGACGAAATGGTGCGAGCAGCCGGCACCCACAGGCTCCCTCTCATCTCCGTGGCCATGCGCCCGGAGAATGCATTCCCGTTTCGCAAAGTTACAGAAACGGAAAAGCCATTCCCGTTTCTTTCTTTCTTTTATTATTTTTTATTTTATTTTATTTATTTATTTTTGCTGAAAATGGGGAAGGAGTGGTTGGTTCACCTCCATCGGTGTGCTTAGAGATGTACATTCACCGACCGAGACATTTTATTCCTAAATGCGTGGTTTGGGGTAGTTTCATGGTTAAAGACAGAGCAGAAAGATGACAGAAAGAATGAGAAAGAGGCAGAAGAGGAAGAGGAGGGAGGAGGAGGAGGAGAAACAGGAGGAGGAGGGAGAGGAGGAAAAGAAGGAGGAGGAGGAGGAGGAGGAGGAGGAGGGAAAGGAGGAGGAGGGAGAGGGAGGAAGATGAGATGGAAGAAGGCAGAGGAGGAGAAAGAGGATGAGGAAGAGGGAGAGGAGGAAGGGGAGAAGGAGGGGAGGAGAAGGAGGAAGAGGAGGGGGAAGAGGAGGAAGAGAAAGGGGGAGGAGGATGAGGAGGAAGAAGGCGGAGGAGGAGAAAGAGGAGGAGGAGGAGGGAGAGGAGAAAAAGGGAGCAGGGAAGGAAGGGAGGAAGGGACTAAGGAGAGAAAACCGTTATCCTTTAACGGGATCCCCGCCTGCCGGAGCCGGGCGCGCTCCTGTGGCTTCCGCTAACGGCCGGCCATGAAAGGAACAGGCCGTCTGGGCTCCGGCCTGCAATATCCCGCTCCCCCTCCTGCCCCTTTGAACTCACCCCGGGAGCGGCTCGTTTAAAGCCTCATGAAAAGGGTTTCCTGAGAATAAAGCGCTCCCAGCCCAGGTCCTCCCGGCCTCCGTGTTACCAGACGCCGGCGGGCGGGTTTAAAGGCCTCGCCGGTCCGCGGGCCTCGCTGGCCGGCCCCGCGCTCGTGAAAGGCGGGAAGGCGCACCCGGGGCCCGTTCCGCGCCTTTATGTGGCCTGTTGTGCGCGTAACGGGCGTTTATGGAGCCCCCGGGGGTGGCACTCACGTGTCTGCAGGCCGAGCCGCAGCACCGGCCCCTCTGCTTGTGGGCCAGCCGCGTGAGCACCAGGTAGCCGGTGGCCGGGTCCACGTAGGTCAGCTGCTGGGCCTGCGGGGTCGTCGAGAAATAAAAGGATCCTTTGGTCTCCACCTTCGCCTTTTCTCCTCACCCCGAGTTCTACCCACAAAATGACTCCTGACAAAAATAACAGAATAACTGCCCAGTGCCCTTAAAACGAGATGGCCCCGGCTGGGGTGGATCAGGGGTGAGCGTCGACCGAGGAACCGGGAGGTCCCGGTTCGATGCCCGGTCAGGGCACAGGCTCTCTCATCATGGATGCTTCTCTACCTCTCTCTCTCTCTCCCTCTCCCTTCTTCTCTGAAATCAATTTAAAAAATATTAAAGCCCTAGCCGGTGTGGCTCAGTGGATAGAGCGTCGGCCTGCGGACTGAAGGGTCCCGGGTTCGATTCCCGTCAAGGGCGTGGACCTTGGCTGCGGGCACATCCCCAGTGGGGGGGCGTGCAGGACGCAGCTGATGGATGTGTCTCTCTCATCGATGTTTCTGACTCTCTCTCCCTCTCCCTTCCTCTCTGTAAAAAATCAATAAAAAAATATATATATGTATATATTTTTAAATATTAAAAACAAAAACAAAAACAAAAACCCTTAATAGGAACCTCTCCCAAGCAATTTCAGGGCCCTTAGCAATCAAAGAACGCATTCCAATGTGATGCAGGAGCCGACTTCATGCGGGGGAGGAAATGCCCAGCTGGGGGGGACTGGGGGAGTCTGGGAGGGGGGCATTGGCGGGGGGGCGGATGGGAAAACAGGCAGCCCTTGTGCCCGGCCCGGCAGCCGCCGCTCAGGCGTGTTCCCCTCGGCCCCGGGCGCAGGTCTCCGAACAGGTGGCTTCAGAGGCTCCAACTTCAGAGGCTGCAGACCAGCTCCCGCTCAGAAGTGGCGCCGGGAGCTCGGGGGGAAATATGTGGCCGGTGATTGGAACGGACAGGAGAGGCGCTAATGGGGATCCCGTTATGGCCGCCCGAGACGGGCACCGCGCCGAGGGCTCTGCGCTGTTTTCGGAGGGCGATTAGTTCTGTTTTTACACACACACACACACACACACACACCCGCGCACCCAGAAACCCGGCATTGTTTGACCCACGTTAACACTCCCTGCGTTCACGGGTTTGATCAAAAGCAACTTTGATTTGTATTTTATTTTTCTGTTATTAATCACCGGAGGATAATTTTGTCCATGGATTTTTACCTTTTCATTTTTATTTTTACGGAGAGGAAGGGAGAGGGATAGAGAGTCAGAAACATCGATGAGAGAGAAACATCGGTCAGCTGCCTCCTGCACGCCCCCCACTGGGGATGTGCCCGCAACCAAGGTCCATGCCCTTGACCGGAATCGAACCCGGACCCTTCAGTGCGGAGGCCGATCCACTGAGCCACACCGGTCAGGGCTCCATGGATTTTTAGAGAGAGACGGAGGGAGGGAGGAGACACACAGAGAGAAGCATCGAGGCGGGAGAGACAGCGATGGGTTACCTCCCACTGTGCCCTGACCAGGGCCAGAGATCCGGCCCCGACTGAAGTACATGCCATACACCACAGAAAGACACATAGTACACAGATGCAAACACACACACAAAGTACTCGGAAACACACACACAGAAAGACAGACACGCATACTCACACACACACACACACACCACCCCGGAGTGATGATGTTTAGCTCACGCACTGATCAGAAAGTCACACTCATTCTCAGGACGGACAGACAGACGTTAGCTCTCAGCCCCCTGACCCTGACCTAACCCTAACCCTAACCCACATGTGTCAAACTCAAGGCCCGCGGGCTAAATCCGTCCCGCCAGGCCTTGCAATGTGGCCCGCACCGCGCTGTCATCACTGCACTCCGCTGCGTTTCCATCATAATGACAGTTTATGACTGTTCAGTAAACCATTCGGCCCGCGATTTAGGCTGGATTTTAGATTTTGGCCCCTTCTCTGATTGAGTTCGACACCCCTACCCTAACCCCTAACCCTAACCTGTAACCGGGTAACCGCTAACCAGGTAACTGTTAACTAGTAACCGGGTAACTGGTAACCATTAATCAGGTAACTGGTGACCAGGTAACTGGTGACCGTTAATCAGGTAACTGGTAACTGCTAACCGGGTAACTGGTGACCGCTAACCAGGTAACTGGTAACAGGTGATCGGTAACTGGTAACCGGGTAACTGGTAACAGGTGATCGGGTAGCTGGTAACCAGGTAACTGGTAACCGGTGACCAGTAACTGTTAACCGGGTAACTGGTGACCGTTAATCAGGTGACTGGTGACCGCTAACCGGGTAACTGGTAACCAGTAAGCAGGTAACTGGTAACCTGGTATTGATTGGCCCAGCGGGCAGGAAGCTGCTTCTGTCAGAGGCCTGAGTCCCGCCCTCCTTCTGGGACGCGCAGGCGCACTGGCTCAGGGGGCCCAGGGAGGGGCAGGGGGCGGGGCAGAGGCCTCACCGCGCAGGCGCAGGGGGCGGGGCCTCGCCGCGCAGGCAAACGGCCGCGGGCGGCACAGGGGGCGGGGCCTCAGGGCGCAAGGGGCGGGGCCTCACCGCGCAGGCGGCCCCGTGCAGGTCGGCGATCCGCCGCTCGGCCGCCGTCAGCGCCGCGGGCTCCAGGGTCCCCGCCGCCGCCGGGCCGTCCTGCGGGCGGGGCCCCCCGTCGCCGCGCTCTCCTCCCTCCGGAGCGGAGCAGAGCGGGGCCCCGAGGGGCTGGCGGAGCCCTGCCGAGACCCAGAGGGGCCGGGCCGCCCGGGCGGCGGGAGGCCGTCCCCCGAAGGTCGCGGTCACCAGCGCCGGAACCCGCCTGGCCGCCATGGCCGCCGTGGCCGCCGGGCCGCCCCGCCCCCTCCGAGCGCCCGCCCCGCCCACACTGAGCTAGCCACGCCCCTCCGAGCGCCCCGCCACACCCGCCACCGAGGTAGCCCCGCCCACCGCCCAGATAGCCCCGCCCCCGCCGAGCCCGCGGCGGCAGGGAAACCAATGAACTGCGGAGGCAGTGGTCAGCAAACTGCGGCTCTTCGGCCCTCTTGTTTTAACTCTTTAAGATTTCTTACAGAGAGGAAGGAAGACGAATAGAGAGTTAGAAACATCAGTCAGCTGCCTCCTCCACACCCCCCACCGGGGATCGAACTTGCAACCTGGGCCTGTGCCCTTGTCTGGAATCGAACCCGGGACCCTTGTGTCTGCAGGCCGCCGCTCTGTCCACTGAGCCACACCAGCCAGGGCTCCGTTGATTCTTTTAGAGAGAGCGGAAGAGAGAGAGGAAGAGACAGACAGAAACACCGATGTGAGAGAAACACCTCGACTGATTGCCTGCCTCCTGCCTGTGCCCTGACCAGGGCCGGGGCCAAGGAGGAGCCTGCCACCCAGGGTACGTGCCCTTGACCGGACTCGAACCCGGGACCTCTCTGTCCGCAGGCGGATGCGCTCCATCCCCTGAGCCAGAGCAGCTGGGGCAGCATGGTGTTTTCAGAATGAGGCGGGCGGCCGCAGTGCTGCAGGGGTCCCCCCGCCCCCGACACACACACACACACACACACACACACACACACACACACCCCGACACAGCCGACAAGAGATCATGGTCAAGGCCGTGCAGACACACAAGCCGCAGATCCAGGCCGCTCTCCGCGCTCTCTCGCTGCCCGAGGGAGGCAGGCATGGCCGCCGTTCCGTGACCGCGATGAGAGGCCAAACACCCGTGACATCGACACGCCTGCCCGGCCCGCCCGGCGTGAGCCGTGTTCGCATCCTCCCAGGGACACGCCTGGGCGAGCAGCCCAGCGCCCGGCCTGCCGGCCCGGGAGCTTTGCTGCAAGATGGCAAAGTCGGGCACCTTTTCAATCCCGGGGAGCGCCCATCGGCCGCTGCGGGTTCGCCCGGGGTGTCGCCCGGCGCATGGACACGCTGGGACCCTCCTAGGAGGGCGCCGTCCTCGCCCGTGGTCCCATCCGGGCACCGCAGGGGCACGCGTCGGCCAGCAGGGCCGTGAGCTCAGCCCGTGTGTGCCACGTTGTGGGGCCAGTGCAGATGGCACCGGTGAAGGTGGTGGCTGGTGGAGGCCTGCCCAGCAAGGCTGCCGTCATCCTGGTGTGACAGCCGTCCGTCCGCCCGCCCATCCGTCCGGGACACGCCCTGGGCACCCAGCCACCGGTCCACCGTCCGTGATAGGAGGAGCGTGCGTAGCGTGTTCTGTCTGCCATTTCGCTGCATTTCATTCATTTTAAAGGTTTGTATTGATTTCAGAGAGAGGAAGGGAGAGAGAGAGAGAGAGAGAGAGAGAGAGAGAGAGAGAGAGAGAGAGAGGGAGAGAGAGATCCGTGATGAGAGAGCATCATGGACCGGCTGCCTCCCGCACGCCCCCCACTGGGGAGGGAGCCCGCAACCCGGGCCTGTGCCCCGACCGGGAATCGAACCCCGACCTCCTGGTTCAGAGGTCGACGCTCTGCCCCGGAGCCACGCCCCCGGGGCGTGCGGGAGGCAGCCGGTCCATGCTTCTGTCTCATCTTGGATGTTTCTCTCTCTCTCTCTCCCCCCCCCCCTCTCTCTCTCCCCCCTTCCTCTCCGAAATAAAAAAATAAATATATATTAAAAAAATAAAAATAAAAAGGCCCTAACCTGGTTGGCTCAGTGGACAGAGCGTCAGCCTGCGGACTGAAGGGTCCCGGGTTCGATGCCGGTCAAGGGCATGGACCTTGGTGGCGGGCACATCCCCAGTGGGGGGGGGGAGGGGGCGCGTGCAGGAGGCAGCGGATGGATGTTTCTCTCTCATCGATGTTTCTGGCTCGCTCTCCCTCTCCTTTCCTCTCTGAAATAAAATAGATATTAAAAAAAAATATACAAAGAAACTGTTCAGCAACACGCACGTGGCCTGGCCTGAGAACCCTGGGTACACGGAGGAAGGTGAGGGTCCCAGGAGATGCAGGGACGCCGGCCTGCAGGACTCCGATGCCCCCGGGGGAGCAGGAGTGGGGAGGGCCCTGCTGGGGGACAGGACGGGGCGGGAAGGGTTAAGCTCACGCCTGGCGCTCACACCGGAGCCTGTGGCCTGCTGTCTGCTGTCTGCGGAGCCCCCGGCCCCGGCTGGTGGGAGGGTGACTCGCAGGGGGCCGCCCGCCGGCCCCAGCAGCCGGGGAGCCCCGGCCCGGCCTGGCTCCGTCCTCCGGCCGCTGATAAGGTATCGCAGCCGGGCATTGCCCCGGGACGGACGATGCTGGCGTTTAAAATACAGCCGGGGCGTATTTCATGTTGGCTCCCCTCTGTTTTCCTTCCGCCCTCCTCCTCCTCTGAAGAAACATTAGTCTAACTTCTCAAGCTCCTCAGAGGAGACACCGCCGTGTTTGTTCTTCCCGTCGGCCTCCCCCCACCGCTCTCCCCGCCGCCCCCAGGCCCCCGGGTCCCGGGAAGGAGGTCCCAGGCACCCCGTCGCCTTTTCTTAGCCCCGATGATGTCCGAGAGGCAGAAAAGGTTAGGAATCACCCCATCCTGCGAACTCACCTCAATAACGGCGAGCCATCCCTCCATGCCCCTGGCCATCCCGCTGGCTACGGTGATTTCCACGGTCTCTTGGCATCAGAGTGAAGGTCGTGTCTGCACAGCGCCGTGGATGGAGGATCACCTCCTTCTCTTTTAGGCTGAGGTGCCCCGTCCCTGGCTGTCTTCTTTCTTGGGGTGTATCTGATGAAAAACCCGCCCTTTGTTTTGCTTCTTGAACTCCAGTGGCTCCACTGAAGATATTTAAAAAATATATATATTTTTTGTTGATTGATTTTACAGAGAGGAAGGGAGAGGGAGAGAGAGACCCAGAAACATCGACGAGAGAGAAACATCCATCAGCTGCCTCCTGCACACCCACCGCTGGGGATGTGCCCGCAACCAAGGTCCATGCCCTTGACCGGCATCGAACCCGGGACCCTTCGGTCCGCAGGCCAACGCTCTACCCACTGAGCCACACCAGTCAGGCAGGTCTCTGCGCCTTTTTATCAGCCAGGTTGTAAGTGCGTTTGCAGGGCTTCCACGTGGACACAGTCAGGCTCGGGCCGCTGGAAGGTGTGTCTGCCGCTTTCTCTGGGGGATCGATCGGTATTGATCTGTATCGATCTGGGAGGGCCATGTCGGGCGGGGGGCCGGTTTTCAAGCACAGACACCGTTCCCCACGAGATGATGTACGCCGACAGCCCCGTCCATCATCACACGACAGGCACGCAGGCCCGAGACGCCCCACGCTGGCCGCACGCTGATTACACGGCTATAACTCACGGGGCCCTCGCCGGACCGTGACGGCGAGCTGTGCCCCCGCGGGTTATTTATGCCCGTGTTATCTCCACCGGGCGGCGGGGGGGGGGGGGGACGCCACCCCAAAGTGGGATCCCTTATCTCCTCCGGGCCCCGTGCCGAGCGGCACTGCAGGGCGGCGCGAAGCCAGCCGGCCCCGGCGGGGTGCCCCCCCTCCCCCCCTCGAACCCGGGCACGGCCACAAATCAGGCCTCCTCTGCCGTGCGGTTCAAGGTCTGGAGGAGAGGAAGGGAGGGGGGGGTGGGGGGGGAGTGTGGGAAAGCAGAGAATGAACTGGAAAGGGGATGCTGAGTGCAGCGCCCTGCGTGAGGAGACGGCCCACCCCCCACGCTGGGGCCCAGGACTGCACCCCCATAACGGAGAAGCACCCACGAGGAGAGGGAATCGGGGACCGGCTGCCTCCCGCACGCCCCCCACGGGCATCGAGCCCGCAGCCCGGGCCTGTGCCCTGGCCGGGCGTCGAACCTCAGCCTCCTGGTGCACAGCTCGAAGCTCAACCACGGAGCCACGCCGGCCGGGCTGGATTCAACTCAGCTTGAGTCCACTGTTCTCAGGGAGACCACGGTTCGAGTCCCGCTCAGGGCACAGGCCCGGGGGGCGGGCTCCATCCCGGTGTGGGCGTGCAGGAGGCAGCCGGTCCGCGATGCTCTCCCCTCATTGACGCGTCTAACTCTCTCTTCCTCTCCCTTCCTCTCTGAAATCAACCATAGATATAAATAATATATATTAAAAAAAATATATATATATAAAAATATATCATATATATAAAAATAAATAAATTATATATATATATAATTTATTTTTTTACAGAGAGAGAGAGAGAGGGGAGAGAGAAACATCCATCAGCTGCCTCCTGCACACCTCCCACCAGAGATGTACCCACAACCAAGGTCCATGCCCTTGACTGGAATCGAACCTGGGACCCTTCAGTCCACAGGCCGATGCTCTATCCACTGAGCCACACCAGTCAGGGCTATTTTATTATTATTATTATTATTATTATTATTATTATTATTATTTAAAGAGAAAGAGCTCAGCAGACAGGCGGCCGGGTGTGGGCACAGGTGGTTTTCTGTGCCACCTGCCAGGGCCGTGGTCCCGGCATCGAGTCTCCCGCGCAGGAAAGATCCGGACAGTTTCCCGTGTGGACCTCTCCCACCCGCCCTGGCATCGGCCCAGACCCTCTGTTTATCCCCTCGGGTCCCGGACAAAGAGGAGGAGACACATTCTCACGGCCCCGGAGGAAGTGGAAGGGGAGGTCTTGGCAGCGGCCGTGAAACAGGAAACAAACAAACAAACAAACCGGGAGGCTGAGACCAGGACGCGGGGCCACGGGGCGCGCGAGGAACGGGAAGGGGAGCTGAAACCGTGTGGCTCAGTGGAGAGAGCGTCGGCCTGCGGATTCAAGGGTCCCGGGTTCGATTCCGGTCAAAGGGCATGGACCTTGGTACCACACCGGCTGGGGGGCTCTGATCTCCTCCCACTCTGTCACATTTCCTCTCGTGATAATCACAGTAGCCTCGCTGTACCAAACTCTAATAATATTAATAATAACAACCATAACAACAACAACGACAAAAAAAGTATCATGATAATAACAGCAAACACCTGGCAGCTATACACTTCCCTGTGTATTCACGTATTTAATACAGGCTACCTATAAAACAGGGACCGCCGAAACCGGTGTGGCTCAGCGGTTAGAGCGTCGGCCTGCGGACTGAAGGGCCCCGGGTTCGATTCCGGTCAAGGGCATGGACCTTGGTTGCGGGCACGTCCCCAGGTGGGGGGTGTGCAGGAGGCAGCTGGTCCATGTATCTCTCTCATCGATGTTTCTAGCTCTCTATCCCTCTCCCTTCCTCTCTGTAAACAATCAATAAAATATAAAATAAAATGAATAAAAAAATAAAAACAAAACAGGAACCATTGCCCGGCCGGGTGGCTCAGTGGTTGAGCGTCAACCCGTGAACCAGGAGGTCAGGGTTCGATTCCCGGTCAGGGCACAGGCCCGGGTGGTGGGCTCCATCCCTTGCGTGGGGGCATGCGGGAGGCAGCCGGTCCGCGATTCTCTCTCCTCGTGGATGTTTCTCTCCCTCCCTCGCTCTGTCTCTCTGACATCAATAAAAACATATTTACGGTAAGACAGAAGGAGACAGGTACCATTTACCGAGATCGTTACCCTGACGTCCCAGTGGAGGCGACGAGCAGACGTGTTCCCCGGGGGCCCCCGGCTGGTGGGCGGCAGACCCAGCGCCCTCGGCCACCTGCTCGCCCACCGGGACTGCGGATGGACAGGAGGGACGGGTGCTCCCAGCAGGCCCTGGCCCGTGTCCTCAGGCCAGGCGGCCCTCCTGGAGCCTGCAGGAAGCAGGGCTATTTATAGCCCGGCCTGGAATGTCTTCCCCGGAGGCCCAGACGCCCGCGCTGGCCTCGCACAGGTTGCACAAGACACGGACACACCGCCCCTCCCTCGGGGGCTTTGTTCGAGGATCAGGATTCAGCCACGTGAGGAAGGAAACATGCCCGGCCGGCGGCGTGGCTCCGTGGCTGAACGTCGATCCGTGAACCAGGAAGTCCCGGTTCGATTCCCAGTCAAGGGCACAGGCCCAGGTGGCAGGCTCGGTCCCCAGGGTGGGGTGTGCAGGAGGCAGCCAATCAAGGATGCTCTCTCATCATGGATGTGTCCATCTCTCTCTCTCTCTCTCTTTCAATAATTTATTGATTTTTTTTTACAAAGAGGAAGGGAGAGGGACAGAGAGTTAGAAACATCGATGAGAGAGAGACATCCATCAGCTGCATCCTACACACCCCCCCACTGGAGATGTGTCCGCAACCAAGGTATGTGCCCTTGACCGGAATCGAACCCGGGACCCTTCAGTCCGCAGGCCGATGCTCTATCCACTGAGCCACACCGGCCAGGACTCCATTTCTCTTTCCCTCTCCTTGCCTCTATGAAATCCATAAAAAATATATATTTAAGAAATAACGAAGAGATTTAGGGTATCTTGGGTGCCGGCAGTCACCTGGAAAATTAAGAAAGCAAATCAGCCCGGCGGGCGTGGCCCTGTGGTTGAGCATCCACCTAGGAGCCAGGAGGTCAGGGTTCGATGCCCGGTCAGGGCACAGGCCCGGGTTGCGGGCTCCGTCCCCAGTAGGGGGCGTGCAGGAGGCAGCGGATCCATGGCTCTCTCTCCTCATGGATGTTCCTCTATCGCTCTCCCTTCCCCTCTGCAGTCAACAAAAATACATTTTAAAAAAGAAACCAAAACAAAGCAAAGGAGGAAGTCATGCCAAGGGGAGTTTTTAGTCAGACGTGAAGCCAGGAGGACAGCTGCCTGGCTCTGGCCGGCGGCCTGCGTTTCGGGGAACAGAGGTGCTGAGGGGAAACGGGGGAATGAAGACAGGGAGGAAGGGGAGGGAACCAGGGGCCCTGGAGAAGGAGGGGGAAAGGAAGCTGAAATAGAAAAAACCTGAAAAAGAGCGTTTTGCTTCTTTCCTGCTAATTCGGAGTGGCCAGCAATGCTTCGGCAGAAATTCCCATGAACATGCCATCTATTTAAAAAAAAGTATATTTTATTGATTTTTTTTTACAGAGAGGAAGGGAGAGGGATAGAGAGCTAGAAACATGGATGAGAGAGAAACATCGACCAGCTGCCTCCTGCATGCCCCTCACTGGGGATGTGCCCGCATCCAAGGTCCATGCCTTTGATCGGAATCGAACCCAGGACCCTTCAGTCCGCAGGCCGACACTCTATCCACTGAGCCACACCGGTCTCAGCTGAACATGCAATCGTGGGGTGAGGTGTGTGTGGTGTGTGTGTGTGTGTGTGTGTGGCTTTCCTTTCTTTCTTTCTTTCTTTCTTTCTTTTCTTTCTTTCTTCTTTCTTTTTCTTTTCTTTTCTTTCTTCTTTCTTTTTTCTTTTTTCTTTCTTTTCTTTCCTCTTCTTCTTTCTTCTTTCTTTCTTTCGTTTCTTTCTCTGTCGTTTCTCTTTCTTTTCTTGTCTTCTTTCCTTTCTTTCTTTTTCCCCTCCCCCCCCTCTATTCTTTTTCTTTCTTCTTTCGTTCTTTCCTTCTTTCTTTCTTTTTCTTTCTTTCCTTCTTCTTTCTTTCTCCTTCTTTCTTCCTTCCTTCCTTCCTCCTTCTTCCTTCCTTCCTTCCTTCCTTTCCTTCCTTCCTTCTTCCGTCCTTCCTTCCTTTTCCGTTCCATCCTGCTTCGTTCCTCCCTTCTTCCTTCTTTCTCTTTCTTTCTTTCTCTTTCTTCTTATTCTTTCTTTCTTTCATGAAAATGCAATTCTGATCAGAGAAAAGCTCATCAGATCAAACCCTGAGAGGAGTCACTTCACAGCTGGAAAGCAGCATCGAGACTCAAACCACCTTACGGGTCGGAGGACCGGGGACACAGCGGACGCAGAACGGGAAACGGTGGATCGGAATGGACATGTGGAAGTCTCCGCCGAAGGATACTCATCGAAGGAGAAACTCACGGAGCTAAAGTGGTAAATAATTATAAATGAGAGAGAGAGAGAGAGAGAGAGAGAGAGAGAGAGAGAGAGAGACACACACACACATACAGAGACAGAGAGAGAGAGAGAGACAGAGAGACAGAGAGAGAGACAGAGAGAGGAGAGAGAGGAGAGACACAGAGAGAGAGAAACAGAGAGACAGAGACAGAGAGAGAGAGAGACAGAGAGAGAGAGAGAGAGAGAGAGAGAGAGAGAGAGAGAGAGAGACAGACACACAGAGAGAGACAGAGAGAGAGAGAGAGAGAGAGAGAGAGAGACAGACACACAGAGAGAGACAGAGAGAGAGAGAGAGACAGACAGACAGACAGACACACAGAGAGAGACAGAGACAGAGAGAGAGAGAGAGAGGAGAGAGAGAGAGAGAGAGAGAGAGACAGACAGACACAGAGAGACAGAGAGAGAGAGAGAGAGAGAGAGAGAGAGAGAGAGAGAGAGAGGAGGAAGTCCTCACTCCGCAAAGGGGAAGGTGGGGGGACACGTTGACCAGCCCAGGGCTGGTTTCCAGCTGTCCGCAGAGAAGTAAGAGCCCCCCGTTGCTAGGGCGCGTTGCTAGGGAACGGCGACAGCAGGGCTGGCTGGTGGGCGGCTCAGGAGTGGTTTCCTCCCTGTGGCTTCTCACCTCTGTCTGCGGGCTCCCGGCTCAGCCCAGAGGAGCACAGGCCCCGCGTCCCAGGAGAGCTTTGGGGGGCACCGGTGTGGCTCCGGGCCTGAATGAAGCCCTGGCACGGCCCCCACGACTCCATGTCCACCTCCTAACCGTCCCCCGGCCACAGCCGCCTCCCCGTCCTTCTGGGTCAGCAGCTCCCAGCCTCCCTCCTCCCTCCCCAGCGCAGGGCCCCTCCCTGGCTGGCCTGCAGACTGCTTTGCTCCGGTCAGACAGGACAATGGAGATGCCTCCACACAACGCACTTCCTTCTAAAATCAAACCAACTAGCCCTCACCGGTGCGGCTCAGTGGCTAGAGCGTCAGCCTGCGGACTGAAGGATCCCGGGTTCGATTCCGGTCAAGGGCATGTGCCTTGGTTGCGGGCACATCCCCAGTGGGGGGTGCGCAGGAGGCAGCTGATGGATGTTTCTCTCTCATCGGTGTTTCTAGCTCTCTATTCCTCTCCCTTCCTCTCCGTAAAAAAATAAAAATAAAAAAATAAATCAATAAAATATATTTTAAGAAAATCAAACCAACTATTTTTTTTGGGGGGAGGGGAAAGAGACCATAAATAAGTAGATTAAACTTCACTCACGTTCCCATCTTCAGTGGGAACTGAAATGCTAGGCTTGGGTTAGAAACATTGATGACAGAGAAACATCGACCTGCTGCCTCTTGCTCGCCCCCCACTGGGGACGTGCCCGCAACCAAGGTCCATGCCCTTGACCGGAATTGAACCCGGGACCTTTCAGTCCGCAGGCCGATGCTTTATCCACTGAGCCACACCGGTTAGGGCTCATTTCTGACTCTTTATGCTCATTATAAATATGTGTTTAATATAATATTATATTTGTTGATCTCAGAGAGGAAGAAAGAGGGGAGAGAATCATGGATCTCAGAGAGGAAGAAAGAGGGGAGAGAATCATGGATCAGCCGCTTCCTGCACGCCTCACACTAGGGATGGAGCCTGCAACCTGTGCCTGTGCCCTTGACCGGGAATCAATCGCCGGGATGGGGACCCTTCGGTCTGCAGGCCGACGCTCTGTCCACGGATCCACACAGCCAGGGCCCCTTCTCTGACATTCCATGACAGTTCCCCTCACGCCCCCCTCCTCCCTGCGAGACGGCAGTTGGAGGGGCGATCAGGCAGGCTGGTTAGGGGCGATCAGGCAGGCCGTCAGGCAGACGGGTGGTTATGCGCCAGAGGTCCTGGACTGAGAGAGGGTGCAGGCCGGGCTGAGGGCCCCCTGGATGGCAGTGCCGTCGAGCTCTCTGCTACAGGAACATCTCTTCCAGGGGAGAGAGAGGGCCGCCGAGGGCCGGGGGGGACCAGCCTGGGCACCGGGTGGCATCGTCACCCAGGAGGCTCCCAGGAGAGGAAGCACGGAGAGCCGGCGGGGGTGGGGGGCGGCAGGCTGTCTGGCCCGGGTGCTCTAGGTGAGTCAGACGGAGCGTGTGGGAGGCAGGGCTGCGGAAAGAGGAAGGACCCAGGGAAGGCCCTGCAGGAGCCGCCGGTGACTCAGCAGGCCACCGCGGCCTTCCTCCTTTTCAGGTCCCTCCTCCACCTCCCCCCGGGCCCCACCTGCTCGGCGCGCTGGCCTAGGGCCCTGGCCGAGCCCCACACGCGGCTCTGGGGCCCCCGGAGGGCGGCTCTTCCACAGAACGCCACGGCCCGGGTGGGTCTGTGTGGAAGACGCGGCGTCAGGGGACGTTTCCGCTTAAAACCGTGGCTCCCCGGAGACACGTCCGTCGCGGTGCTGTGGGTGTTCGGCT